>NW_027361881.1:4790000-5020000 GCF_039654945.1 Dendrobates tinctorius | reverse complement strand
CTGCCAGAGGATGTCACAAATGCCGCCGTCCTCCTAAGACATGATCAATTAGATTACAATATTTCTATCTGCAATGTGATTCTGAGGTAACGGGCTGAGGACTTTGCCACCTACTTCAAAAACAAGATTGACCAAACAAGGCAAACCTTTACAGTTCCACCACCCCAACCGCTCCACATACCAGACCTCTGCCCTTCCCTAATAACCTCCCTCTCCAACATCACTGAAGGAGAGCTCACTCATCTCCTTTCCAAATCAGGCCTCACCACCTGTGCACTTGACCCCATCCCTTCCCACCTGCTCCCCAACCTCACTAACATGATCATTCCAGCCCTAAGGCTTCTTTCACATATCCGGCTTTGTGTCTCCGGCGCCTTGCGGCGAAAAGCCGTAGGGGCGGATCCGGGATGTGCTGGAGACACCGGATGCCTGTGTGGCCGGATACGGTGGCGCCCACATTTAAAAGAGCAGCGCGAGACTCAGTCTCCGCGCATGCGCTCTGAGAAAAACCGGTCCGGCGCTGTCAAAAAGCGTTGCAGCGAACGTTTTTTACAGACGCCGGACGGCAACTTTTTGCTGTATCCGGCAAAAACTGGATCCGCCGCATACCCATCCAGCAAGGTGCGGCAACAATAAAACTCTATGGGACAAAACTGGATCCGGTACCGGATCCGGTTGTTCCAAATTTCGCTGCATCGTGCCGGATTGAAAAAGCCTGATGTGTGAAAGGAGCCTAATCCATCTCTTCAACCTATCTCAACTTCTGGTACCTTCCCCTCTGCCTTCAAACATGCCACCATAACACCCATCCTCAAAAAATCAAACCTTGACCCAACTGCTATGCCCAGCTATCGCCCCATATCACTGCTCCCGTTTGCTTCCAAACTCCTTGAACAGCATGTCCATGCTCAACTTTCCTCCCACCTCTCATCTAACTCCCTCCTTGACATCCTGCAATCTGGCTTCTGCCCCCACCACTCCACTGAAACTGCCCTGACCAAAATTACTAATGACTTACTCACAGCCAAAGCTAACAGACAGCTCTCCATCCTCCTCCTTCTTGACCTGTCCTCTGCCTTTGACACAGTCGACCACTGCCTACTGCTACAGATTCTTTCTTCCCTTGGCATCAAAGACCTTGCCCTGTCCTGGATTTCCTCATACCTTTTTGACCGCACATTCAGCGTTTCCCACTCCCACACTACCCCCTCATCCCGCCCCCTCTCTGTTGGAGTCCCCCAAGGCTCTGTCCTGGGGCCCCTACTTTTTTCCATCTATACTCTTGGCCTAGGACAACTCAAAGTCCCATGGCTTCCAGTACCACCTGTATGCAGATGACACTCGGATCTACCTCTCTGGCCCAGATTTCACCTCTCTGCTGTCCAGAATCCCGGAGTGTCTATCAGCCATATCCTCCTTTTTCACCTCTCGAGTCCTAAAACTCAACGTAGACAAAATTGAACTCATTATCTTTCCTCCATCTCACGTATCTTCCCTAACCAATCTATTATGGTAAATGGTATCACGCTCTCTCCCGCACCTGAAATCCGCTGCCTCGGATTAACTCTCGACTCTGCCCTGTCCTTCAAACTGCACGTCCAATCTCTTGCCACCTCCTGTCGTCTCCAACTCAAAAATATTTCCAGAATCAGTCCCTTCCTCAGACCTCAATCTACTAAAACTCTTGTACATGCTGTCATCATTTCCCGCCTTGACTACTGCAACACTCTCCTCTGTGGCCTCCCTGCTAACTCTCTTGCACCACTCCAGTCTGTCCTCAATTCTGTTGCCCGACTAAATCCACCGCTCTCCTCGCTACTCCCGTTTCTCCCCTCTGCAAATCCCTCCACTGGCTCCCAATTCCCCAAAGAATCCAATTCAAACTACTAACACGGACCTACAAAGCCATTCACAACCTTTCCCCTCCCTATATCTCTGAACTAATCTCCCAATATCTTCCCTCACGTACTCTTCGATCCTCCCAAGACCTCCTACTCTCCTCCACACTTATTCGTCCATCACACAACCACCTCCAAGATTTCTCCCGAATATCCCCTATGCTCTAGAATGCCATGCCTCAACACGTCCGATTATCCACCACCCTTGGATTCTTCAAACGGAACCTGAAAACCCATCTTTTCAGGAAAGCTTTCAGCCTGTAATGACCATTCTGCCGCCTCACCACCGCCTGAGCTGCCGCCTCATCACCACCACCTGAGCTGCTGCACCCCCGACCTTCTGTCTCTTCCCCACTATCCCGTAGAATGCAAGTCGGCAAGGACAGGGTCCTCTCCCCACTGTACCAGTCTGTCATTGTAAATTTGTTAACTGTTAAAGATATCTATAACTTTGTATGTAACCCCCCTTCTCATGTACAGCACCATGGAATTATATGAAATATATAAATAATAATAATAATAATAATAATAATAATAATAGTAAAACCTGCTATTCGGGAATCTGGATAACATCCTCCATGGAACTTATCATGTGGTCAATAGAGTGGGTCCCACAATATAAAATAATGTGTACTGACGCTTATTAACCACTGAACATCCGGGAATTACTGACATGGACAGGAAAGTGTGTACCGGATGGGGGGCAGAGTCAGCTCTCTGATGTGTCTCCATCTCTCCAGGAAACTTTCCGACCATCTTCTCTTCTTGTTGTAATGTATTAGAACCTTCATGAGCTCCGGTTCTCTTCTACATCTGGTACGAAACCCAAAAATATATTCAATTACAGACAGATATCCATGTACACAGCTACGGAGGGCACAGTGGGCAAGCAAGATAATATTTATCATAGTGTAACAGAAAGAAGCTGCACAGTTGATTTGGAATCAAGAAACTGTATGGGTTAAAATGGTTATATCAAACAGGGAGGGGTGAGCTCAGCCTCATGGTATGCTGGGAAAGTGATTGTGTCCTGGACATCCAAGAGTAAAGTGTGTGCCAGGGAGTCTCCTGTCAGACTGAAATCAGACCAGTTCTTCCTGGGAAGCGACTGCTGCAACCATAGAAGCAGTCAGGAGCATCTTTATTACCTCAAGATAGAAGTGAGAGCGGTACAGCACCGGACTCACCCCCACACCCAAGTATACTTCTGCTTAGGTTAAGACACTGTGTGAAGAAACGTTATCTGTGAAGAGATCTGTACAGAAACTGTCATATATGTTGATGAAGTATTGCATGAAAGGAAATGATTCTGTGTGATGAAAGGAAGCTTGAATAAAATCCCTGTGATCAACTTCAGCTCAGAACTGTGTCATAGCTGTGTGCCAGTAAACTGTTACTTTCCATTTACTGTGAAGAATTATAATTAATGGTCTCCTTGAGTAAGATTTCCCCAGGATTCCAAAAAAAAACTCATGTTTCCTTTGTATCACCCTCATATACTGAGTGGCTTGCATGCAACAATAGCTATGCCCCAATCCTGGCTATCGACCCTTCTAAAATAGGCAACGGAGAAGAGAGCAAAATGATTGTTCATCAGATGACATGATTACAATTAAGCCCAAAAATCATCATTCTCTGCTGCACATCCTCATGTGTAAACAGATGTGCTACCAAAACCATGTAATACGAATATATGCCAGTATATGCCCTGAACAATCGTATTTACAGTCGCTCTGTGTGTACAGTAAGGGCTTTTGCTTGTGAAATCAGGCCATGAAATGACAGCTGATCAGCTCACAGTAGCCAATGGACAAACTCGGCATTACTCTGGAATAAACAAGCATTCGGATCAGTAGATTAGTTGTAACCATCTCATGTGTTACCTCTGTAGTAGCTGCCTTTCAGCCAGCGGATTGAAGCTTAGGTAAGATAAAGCAATGGAGGCCGAACCTTTCACTTGCTGCGATGGGATGGACAGGAGCGGACACAACAAATTCACAATATCAATGGAAACCAATGCCGCAGAAAGACCTAAGAGCAAAAGATAACAAGGAGATCAGGATGCCACTGCCTCCAAAAGGGGTCTGAGCGCTGCCGCCTCCAACAGGGGTCAGGACAATGCCACCGCCCCCAACAGGGGTCAGGACAATGCCGCAGCCTCCAACAGGGAATAAGGACAATGCCGCCGCCGCCGCCTCCAACAGGTGTCAGGACAATGCCACCGCCTACAACAGGTGTCAGGACAATGCCACCGCCTACAACAGGGATAAGGACAATGCCGCAGCCTCCAACAGGGAATAAGGACAATGCCGCCGCCTACAACAGGGAATAAGGACAATGCCGCCGCCTACAACAGGGAATAAGGACAATGCCGCCGCCTACAACAGGGGTCAGGACAATGCCGCAGCCTCCAACAGGGAATAAGGACAATGCCACCGCCTACAACAGGGGTAAAGGACAATGCCGCCTACAACAGGGGTAAAGGACAACGCCGCCTACAACAGGGGTAAGGACAATGCCGCCGCCTACAACCGGAGTCAGGATGTTGCCGCCTACAACGGGAGTCAGGATGTTGCCGCCTACAACGGGGGTCAGGACATCGCTTCTTACAACAGGGGTCAGGACCCTATCGTCTAAAACAGGCTTCTTTACTATAGTCTAATTTGTCTAACATGAATAGATATATAGAAGGGTGACAATAGAAGGCTAACTGAAAAAACCCTTATAAAATATAACTTATATATACCCACTATGAAGGTGAAAGTGCAAAAATAATATTAAATATATATAAGCAATTCTAACGGACTAATGTAACCAGAAGGTAGGCTGGTATAATGTATAGAACCCTAGCCCTATGCCCTTCTGTTACATGCAAAGTGTGGTTTATTTTAACTGCTATATAAATTCAAATGTCACCAAAGTCTGACCAAACAAAAATTATTATTGTCAGACGTGGAGTAAGAGACAACTATTAGCCCTATAGCACAACGCCTCAATAGAAGCGATATATCAATTTGGCCAGGGTGCCCAAAAAGATGGATTTTTGGTTCTTACCGTAAAATCTCTTTCTTGGAGCCTTCATTGGGGGACACAGAATACCATGGGTGTATGCTGCTGCTGCTAGGAGGCTGACACTATGCAAAACAAGAAAATTAGCTCCTCCCCGGCAGTATACACCCACCGACAGGCACCAAGCACCTCAGTTGGTGAAAAAGCAGTAGGAGAAGCAACGAGAAAAACTCGAACCATATGTACCAACCCAACAAGGGACTCTAAGACCCAACACGGTACAACGTAAACAGGGAGGGTGCTGTGTCCCCCAATGAAGGCTCCAAGAAAGAGATTTTACGGTAAGAACCAAAAATCCATCTTTCTTTATCGCCTTATTGGGGGACACAGAATACCATGGGACGTCCCAAAGCAGTCCCAAGGGTGGGAACAGCAAAAAGGAACGAAAGAAACCGAAAGGCTCAGGTCGGCCGGTGAGCCACCGCCGCCTGCAGAACCTTCCTACCAACCACAGCATCAGACGAAGCCTGGGTATGAACCCTGTAGAACCTCGTGAAGGTGTGCAAAAGATGACCAGGTTGCAGCCTTGCAAATTTGCATGGCCGAGGCCTGGTGACGAGCAGCCCACGAAGCCGCCACAGCCCGGGTGGAATGAGCTCTTACTCCCGGAGGGGGCCGCTTATCCTGAAGACGATACGCTTCCAGGATGGTAGAACGAATCCAGCGAGCGATCGTGGATTTGGAAGCCGGAAGGCCCTTCTGGCGACCTTCCGATATGATCAGCAAGGAATCGGACAGACGAAAGGAAGAGGTCCTGGCAGGATAGACACGCAGGGCTCTAACTACGTCCAGTTTGTGGAGAGACTTCTCAAGAGGATGAGATGGAGCCGGACAAAAAGAAGGGAGGACGATATCCTCATTGATATGGAAAGCGGAAACCACCTTTGGAAGAAAAGAAGGAACGGGCCTGAGGACGGCTTTGTCCTGATGGAGAATGAGGTAAGGGGAACGACATGACGAGGCCGCCAATTCAGAAACTCTTCTGATGGATGAAATGGCGATCAAAGAGGTGACCTTCCAAGAGAGAAGGAACAAAGGAATGTCCTGGAGAGGCTCGAACGGCGCCTTCTGGAGCGCGCTAAGGACGAGGTTGAGATCCCACGGGTCTATTGGCGAATGATGAGGAGGAGCCACGTGGGAAACCCCTTGTAGAAAGGTTTTGACCTGTGGTAGAGAAGCTAGCTCTCTTTGGAAGAGGATAGAGAGAGCGGAAACCTGGCCCTTGAGCGTACTGAGGGACAGACCCGCGTCTAACCCAGACTGAAGAAACCCCAGGATAGACGGGATAGAAAAAGACATTGGGAAGACTTTTTTCCGTTGGTGCGATGATAAAAGAGCCTTCCAGTACCTATAGTAAATGCGGGAAGAGGCTGGTTTCCTGGCTCTGATCATAGTTTGAATAACCTGACTGGACAGACCTGATTCCTTCAGAATTGCGGTCACAACGGCCATGCCGTCAAACTCAGAGACTGAGAATTCTCGTGGTAAAGGGGGCCTTGCGAGAGAAGGTCTGGACGGTCCGGAAGCCTCCAGGGAACGTCCGCGAGCATGTTGACCAGTTCCGCGTACCAAGGCCATCTTGGCCAATCTGGAACGACTAGAATCACTGGTACGCCTTCCGATTTTATCTTTTTGACCACCTTAGGGATCAATGCCAGAGGCGGGAACAGATACGGAAGTTGAAACTGGGACCAAGGAGTCACCAGTGCGTCGCACGCGACGGCTAGAGGGTCCCTGGACCTGGCTACGAACTCCGGCACCTTGTGGTTCATCCGAGATGCCATGAGATCGACATCCGGGGTGCCCCAACGGTCGCATATCTGAGAGAAAACCGCGGGGTGCAGGGACCATTCGCCGGACGCTAGGCCCTGGCGACTCAGAAAAAACGGCTGCCCAATTTTCCACCCCTGGAAAATGGACGGCGGAGATTGTCGGAACGTAACGTTCTGCCCAGCGTAATATCTTGGCCACTTCTGACATTACTTGTTTGCTGCGCGTGCCCCCCTGATGGTTTATGTACGCCATGGCCGTGGCGTTGTCCGACTGAATACGGACCGGCTTGCCGGAGAGGAGGGGCTGCCAATGAAGAAGGGCCAGGAAAATTGCCCTGATCTCCAAAAGATTGATTGGGAGGAGAGACTCCTGTGGCTTCCAGCGGCCTTGGGCCGCTTTCTGATGGAACACAGCTCCCCATCCTAGAAGGCTCGCATCGGTGGTGATGACTTGCCACTGAGGCGGAAGGAAGGACCTCCCTTGGAGAACTGACGCTGGCCATAGCCACCAAGTGAGAGACTGCCTCACTCTGAGAGGAAGCCGAATAGGAGGGTCCAAGGACACCGTGGTCTTGTCCCAGGCTGAAAGCAGAGACAGCTGGTGGGGGCGAAGATGAAACTGCGCAAAGGGCACTGCTTCCATGGAGGCCACCATCTTCCCCAGGACCTTCATGCAGAACCGAATGGGAATGGGAGCAGGCCTCTTGAGAGTTCTGATGCCCTTGGACAGCGTTGTAAATTTTTCCTTTGGAAGAAAAACACGGGCTAGCTCCGTGTCGAATTCCATACCCAGAAAGGTCAGACGCTGGGTGGGGATCAGAATGGACTTCTCCTTGTTGACCAGCCAACCTAGGCGGCTGAGAGTGTCTAGGGTTATCTGAAGGCTCCGGAGACAGTCCTGGCGAGACGAACCCTTGATCAAAAGATCGTCCAGATAAGGGATGATGAGGATCCCTCTGGAGCGAAGGATGGCCATGACGGTCGCCATCACCTTCGTGAAAACCCGGGGCGCTGAAGCCAGGCCGAAAGGAAGAGCTGTGAACTGAAAGTGGTCTCCCTGAAACGCAAATCGAAGATACTTCTGATGTTGCACACAAATTGGAATGTGCAGATAGGCATCCCGAATGTCCACCGAGCAGAGAAATTCCCCGGGCTCCATGGAAGCAATCACCGACCGAAGAGACTCCATCCTGAAATGAAGAATCTTCACGTGGCGATTGAGCAATTTGAGGTCCAGAATAGGACGAAGAGAGAGGTCTTTCTTCGGGACTACAAAGAGATTGGAGTAGAACCCGGAAAACCGTTCGTCTGAGGGAACGGGAACAATGACTCCGGCGGAAAGAAGGGAGGAAATGGCCTGCAGAAAACCCGGAATCTGGGCCCGCTGTCGCGGAGGCCGAGACCGGAAAAACCGTCTGTTCGGGAGTGAAGCAAATTCGATTTTGTATCCGGATGCGACGAGTTCTCAGACCCAAGCGTCGTCGACAACGGACAGCCAAGCATCCGCGAAAAAGGAAAGTCTGCCTCCCACCCTGGAAGAAATTCCAGGTGGGGGTGACCCGTCACTTAGATGAAAATCTGCCGGAATTGGCTCCTGCAGATCTGGAATATTGTCCTCTAGATCACCAGCGAGGAGTGGGTTTGTAGGAAGGTTTCCTCTGATCCCGCTCCCTGGTGGCAGGCGGCCGATCCTGTTGAGTGGCTCTCTCCGTGGCAGAGAAGGGACGAAAGGGCCTGAATGGTCGAAACCCCCTTCTGTGGAAAGGACGTTTTGTCGAGACTGGGAAAGCGAAGTACTTTTACCTCCAGTGGCATCGGAAATTATCTGATCCAGCTTGGCCCGAAAGAGCCAAGAACCATGGAAGGGCAGACTGGTGAGCGACTTTTTAGAAGTGGTATGCGCATTCCATGACTTTCACCAAAGACCTCGGCGTACAGCCACTATATTGCTGTTAGCCCTTGCTACGCCACCGGCCAAAAGGTATTTACCCGCATGCTTAATTTGGTCTGCCAGAACTTCCAACTCGTCCTGAGGGGCAACCGACAGAATGCCCCTGCGAAGAATTTCTGCCCAAGTTGAAATGACATTTGCCACCCAGGCAGAAGCAAAAAAATAGGGCAGAAAGAGGCGCTAGATGCTTCAAAGAGGATAGACGAGGAACTGGTGGGCCCACTTCGGGAGCTTTCGTCCATTTTGTAAGAAGGTCCGCATCGAATGGATACAGGACGTCTAAGTACCTGCAGCCTGAGAAGTGCTTCTCAGGGGGCTCCCAGTGTTTGGATAAAATGGTCTCGAATTCCTTGTGATTAGGAAAGTTTCGGGAGGAAGGTTTTGCTCGTTTAAAGGGGACGGCGCCGTCCTGAAGAGGAGCTTTATCTTCCTTTATTTCGAGCGATTTGAAAATGGCCGATAAGAGACTATCGACCATGTTCTGAGACTTGAACATGTTATCTGCGTCTGAGTCAGATCCCATCGTTTTCTGACGAGGGATACGAGAAAAGCAGCCTGGGTAGAGCGGACGGACCTTGCGAGCTGGAAGACGAGCTAGAAATAACACGCTTCCTAGCAATCCTATCCGGCCTGTCCCTGTGGAGGTCGCGGTCAGGTGCAGACGACTCACCGTGAGAGGCGGTCGGAGCACAGGTGGCTGCGTAAGACGTTCCAAGACCTGGACCAGGGACTGAGAGACATTGCAGCAGCCCACTCTGGAGGAGGAGGGGTGCGCTCATCCCGGGACTCGGGGTGCTCCGGTGGGGCAGACATCACGGAAGGACTGCCGGACGGGCAGAAGGGAGACAACTGCCCTGACGCCCGCTTCACTTTGCAGTGCGCGCAGGCGAAGTGGGTAGCGATGGATCTAGGGTAAGGAGCCCCTGCAGAGTAGGACATATGCAAGGACTGCAGAATTACTGCAGCCAGTATCTGAATAGGGAGTACTGCCGCGGGGGCTGAAATTAGGGGTTCAGAAAAAAAATAAGAGCCTACCGTCGCCAGCACCGTTATCTGATGTGGAGCAGAACAGCAGAAGAGTCCCCCATGTGTCACACGAGGAATCAGGGAGGTGCAGGACCTTAGAGATGGGCGGTGCTGGGCGGCAGCGCTGCGCGAGTGGCTGAGACCTGCGGGGGGACGGACTGAAGAATGGCGCCAACAAAGCGCGCGTTCTGCAGCGGGCACGCACCGGAGCAGACCGAAAGTGAAAGTAAAAAATCAGCGCCGCGCCGTTTTCTGCCCCCGCAGCCCTGATCCTGGCGCGATGAGCCCGTGACACCACGGTAGATGAGGGAGGTAAGGGAGAGAGGCCCCGCTGCTTCAGGGAAGGGTACCCGGCGTGAGAGCTGGGAGGCGCGCGGCTGCAGAGAGGCGCGCGGCTGCATAGAATGGGCGGGAAATTCAAAGCAGACTCTGCTATCAGACTGTATGGTAGCGCTTACCTGACGTCCACATGCCTGAAGAGGATGACCACAGGGGCCCGCGATGAGTGGGTGCCGCTGGGAATGAATGTCCTCTGCCCCGCACTCTATCTGGATAGTGCAGAAGACGGCGCCAAACCCTTCTGCCTGCAAGGGATAGTCACCGCCGTCTTCCTCTCAGCCCTTTCCCGGGAGAGGGGTGAGGAGGGGAATTGGCTAGGACCCGCCACCTGAAGCCAGCCCATAGCACCCGAGGGTGATAGGGAAAAGGTCCTGCCTGCGGTCCTGAGAGTTGCGATGTGGGTAACACCACACTGCTCGCTCAGCCGCATGATATGGGAAAGCAGGGTGAACATTTACCCCCTGTTTCCCGGTGTAGAATCTGGAAAATAAATGGGAAAAGATTAATACACACACACAAAACCTAAAAGAAAATGGTTAGATGCGGATCTGGGGAGATTCCGGTCCGCCTCCTACAGACACTAAGCACAAACTGAGGTACTTGGTATCTGTCGGTGGGTGTATACTGCCGGGGAGGAGTCAATTCTCTTGTTTTTTGCATAGTGTCAGCCTCCTAGCAGCAGCAGCATACACCCATGGTAATCTGTGTCCCCCAATAAGGCGATAAAGAAATGCAATTTAATATTGCCTATATAAATGGACAGTTTGTCCTAACGTTCCAGTGTCATCAACATGACAACAGGGTCACCAAAGCACCGCCGGTCTCCAGCTTCGCCATCAGCAGGCCCGGCTCCGCCAAGAAGCTAGTCATCAAGAACTTTAAAGAAAAACCCAAATTTCCTGAAAACTATACAGATGAAACCTGGAAGAAACTGAGAGATTCAGTTGATGCTATTGAACATGGCACTTCAGTAAAGTACAACTTTAGTAACCAATCATACTCAACCGATCTGAAGAAAGGGCTGCGCTGACCCTACATGCCACCCCTGCTGTACACCTACCTATCTGCGGAGGTTGGCACCCTAAGATGGCGAAAAGTGGCACCCCCACTTGTGCGTCGACTGCCCCTAAACTCTTATTAGAGCCCCTAATTAGACGTATAGAAAGAAACAGGGGGCCAGGTTGGCCTGTATCTGCTGCTGGTTATTTATTTATACCAACAACTGGTGTTATGTATGGATTAACCAGTGGAAATATGTATATACAAATATATCGCAGATGAGATATACACTGAAGGCATGACATATGGCTTTTAAAAGGTGACGGGGTGCTCATTGCTCCAGTCTGGTGCCCAGAGGAAAAATTAGAACATATTATAGAAAAAACCTCGGCACACAGTATTGCATGAATCCAATATTTATCTTCCAGAAAAACACATATCGTTGGACCAAGATAATACAGACAAAAAAATATCGACGTTTCAGATTCAGCATTTCTCAAGATTTTATCTGCATAAACAGAGGTCCACATATAACACGATTAAGAATCCCTTCACATTCATTTCATATGGGTGATCAGTGTAAAAAATCCTTCACCAGTGTTCGTCCTTGAGGCATAACGGCAGACGTCAGTGTGAGTTGCAGTGCAGATAAAATCTTGAGAAAGGCTGAATAGCCGAAACGTCGATATTTTTTTGTCTGTATTATCTTGGTCCAACGATACGTGTTTTTCTGGAAGAATAAATACTGGATTCATGCAATACTGTGTGCCGAGGTTTTTTCTATAATCTGACATATGGCTTTGTTATAACTTGGTGCGTCCCCTCTCTCTTTTTCGGAGATTTCTGAGCCCTGTCTTATTTAGTAATATTTTTCATTGCTTATCATTGTTTTATTTTTCATTAATAAAAATTTATTTTTCAATTTTACATTCTTGAGTTGGAATCACTTCTTTGTCTAGTGGTAAACAACCACAATAGACTTTGTTTGATGTATTCGTTTTGAGGTGTCTAACACCTATTGGAAAAATATTTAGAATTGAGAGTCCTCAATGGTTGATATCTTTTAATGACTAACTGAAAAGATGGTAACACATTGCAGCTTTCCAGACTCCTCAGGCAAAGACTAATACAAAATTTGAAGGATCACATATTTATACACAACAAAAGACTCTGGATTACAAACCCAATTCTTCATACCTACAATACCCATTATGCACAAAACGTTTGTCATAGGACTTCTGAGAGACTAAGAAACCACCTTTTGAATGTCTGCTACAGCATAAGGAGTAAAGTCCAAGGGCAATTTGAAACTCTGAGGAAAACTCTTACAGAAAAAACAAAGCAAAAATTACAACAATACTACAACAAACTACGGACCTTTCTGATTCATAACAAGGAAAAGAAACTGCACAGATTGCGCCTCAATTCAGGACTCTATACAAACAGATACAAAACAAAGCCAAAACCTGACAAGATTATCTCAGATTATACACCCAACATAGTGGAGCTGGCCGTGCTTTGTAGAGGACTCTCATTTTATCCCACTAAGGCCCTAGATAAAACTCTGCATGATATGGAACATTATTTCAGGAGACTGCACCTGAGGGAATATTTCAATGATACAGAAGATTCAGAAAACACTCGGACTGAAGGAAAAAGGGATCCTAACAACGAAGAAGAGTTCAGAGTGGATACACCTCAACCTAGACGCAACCCTCATTTGGATAATTACATAGGCTTCTGTTGAGGCGTTGTGCTGTAGGGCTAATAGCTGTCTCTTACGCCACATGTGAAAATAGTAATTTTTGTTTGGTCAGACTTTGGTGACATTTGAATTTACATAGCAGATACAATAAACCACACTACTGTATTTATCAGAAGGGCATAGGGATACGGTTCTATACTATACATTAGATCAGCCTACTTTCTGGTTACATTAGCCCTTTAGAATTATTTATATATATTTAATATTGTTTTTGCACTTCGCACTTTCACCTTCGTAGTGGGTATTTAAGATTCCACTTTTAAATAAAACTTATTAAAAGTTATATTTTATAAGGGTTTTTGCAGTTAGCCTTGCCGTCTAATTTGTGCATGAAACATGGATTTTTGTGAGTACTCACCGTAAAATCCTTTTCTCCGAGACACTCATTGGGGGACACAGGTACTGTGGGTATATGCTACCGCCATCTGGAGGCTGACACTAGGCAAACACAAAGTTAGCTCCTCCCCCACCGTATACACTCTCGCCCTGATTGCGGGCGGAAGCCAGTTTAGTGCAAAAGCAGTAGGAGAACAATAACAATGAGCCTTAATGCAGAAAACAATATGTCTGGCAAGGAAAAACCACCCTGACATTCACAAAAGAAATACAGATTAATTAAATAAACAAGAGCCAACTTGGCCAACAGGGTGGGTGCTGTGTCCCCCAATGAGCGTCTCGGAGAAAAGGATTTTACGGTGAGTACTCACAAAAATCCATGTTTCTCCTTCATCTCATTGGGGGACACAGGTACTGTGGGACGTCCTAAAGCAGTCCCTGGGTGGGAGATTGACTCACCAATCCAAGCTACATGCACCTCTTGTTTAATGGTGCTCCACCGCTGCTTGGAGAATCCTTCTACCCAGGCTTGCATCCGCCGAAGCCCGAGTATGGACATTGTAATGTTTAGTAAACGTGTGCAGGCTGGACCAGGTTGCTGCTTTGCATACCTGTTCCGCCGAAGCCGCATGCCGAAGCGCCCAAGAGGCGCCCACTGCCCGAGTAGAATGTGCTTTGATCCCTGATGGAACCGGCGCACCTCTGATGCGATAGGCCTCCTGAATTGTTAAACGGATCCATCTGGCTATGGTCGATCTTGAGGCAGCGAGTCCCCTCCTGCGCCCTTCAGGGAGCATGAACAGCGTATCTGTCTGGCGAAAAGGTGTCATCCGCGACACGTACCTCATGAGTGCTCTCACCAGGTCCAGCGCGTGAAGAGCCTTTTCTACGCGATGCACCGGTGCCGGACAGAACGAGGGCAAGACAATATCATCATTAATGTGAAATGAGGACACGACTTTCGGCAGAAAGGGGGGAGCTGGTCTAAGCACTTTATCCTTGTGGAAAATGAGAAAAGGAGCTGGGCAAGACGGCGCCGCCAACTCAAACTCGCCTAATGGAGGTAATGGTTACCAAAAATACCACCTTCCAAGAGAGGAACGATATGGAAATGTCCTGTAGCGGCTCAAAAGGCGCTTCCTGTAGAACACTGAGAACCAGGTTAAGGTCTCAGGTGTCCATCGGCGCCTTATAGGGAGGTACTAGATGAGAGATCCCCTGGATGAAAGTCTTTACCTGCATATTAGTAGCAATCTTTTGCTGGAAAAGGACGGACAACGCCGACATCTGTCTCCTAAGGGAGCTCGGGGCCAGCCCTGAGTCTAGGCCTGATTGAAGAAAAGCCAAGATGTTGGGAATAGAGAATGTCAGGGGCGAACGACCCCGCTCTCTGCACCAAGTGAAGAAAACTTTCCAGGTGAGGTGGTAGATTTTCGCCGAGGTCGGTTTCCTGGCGCTAACCATTGTAGCGACCACCTCACGCTCAAACCCTGCTTGAGTTAGAATCCAAGATTAAACGGCAATGCCGTCAAACACAGGGCCCCTGAGTTCGGGTGCAAGATCGGGGCGCTCTGGCAGTCGCCATGAGACGTCGGTGAGCAGCCGCACAAGATCTGCGTACAACGCCAGACGGGGCCAGTCCGGTGCCAGCAGAATTGCTAGAACCCCCTTTGCTTTGATCTTCCTGATGACCCTCGGAAGCAATGGCAACAGAGGAAACAGGTATGGAAGGCAAAACTGGTTCCATGGTAGGACTAACGCATCCACCCGAACGCTCGTGGGTCTCGCGACCGAGCGACGAACACAGGCACCTTGGCGTTCATTCTGGACGCCATCAGATCCACATCCGATGTACCCCACCGTTGGCAAATTTGCTGGAAGACCTTGGGGTGCAGGGCCCATTCCCCAGCCACGACCTCTTGTCAGATGAGGAAGTCTGCTGCCCAATTTTCTATGCATGGGATGTAGACTGCCGATATTACCGACTGGTTCTTCTCAGCCCAATGAAGCACACGTGCTATCTCGCGCATGGTTGAACTGCTGCGCATGCCCCCTGATGATTTACATAAGCCACCGCCGTGGCGTTGTCTGACTGTATCCAAATGGGTCATCCTGCTAGGAGGTGCTGAAAATGCTGCAGCGCCTGCCAGATCGCTCGTATTTCCAACAAGTTGATCGGGAGACGAGATTCCTGTTGCGACCACTGGCCCTGGGCCGTGTGGTGGCGAAAAACTGCTCCCCAGCCGAGGAGACTGGCGTCGGTCGTGACCACTAGCCATTGGTCTGGGGGAAACGGTTTTCCCTGAAGAAGGGAGGATCTGGTCGTCCACCTCTCTAGTGATTGCCTGACCTGAGAGGACAGCCGGCACCGCTGATCGAGGGTGAACGGGTTCTTGTCCCATGCTGACAAGAGAGCGTGCTGCAGGGGTCGAAGATGAAATTGGGCAAACGGAATTGCTTCCATTGCTGCCACCATCTTCCCTAGTATCCTCATCACAAACCGAATGGAGTGAGGGATCGGCTGCTGGAGCTTCTGGACTCCTTGCCGGAGCGCTAGGGCTTTGTTTCGAGGGAGAATTACCAACCCTTGGGAGGTATCGAAGATCATTCCCAGAAAAGCAATCCTCCGAGCTGGGACCAGAGATGATTTCTTCCTGTTGACCAACCAACCTAAGTGGGAAAGTGTATCCAGCGTAATGTTGACATTCTCCTTGCATGCCCGAAATGAGGGACCCTTCACCAAGAGGTTGTCTAATTATGGCAAGACGAATATACCCCGCGAGTGTAAGATGGCCATTACGACTGCCATCACCTTTGTGAACACTCTGGGGGCGGTGGCTATCCCGAATGGGAGTGCCGCGAATTGAAAGTGTCGACCACGACCATTGATGGCGAACCGAAGAAACTTTTGGTGCGAGGGAAAAATGGGAACGTGTAGGTAGGCATCCTGGATGTCGATCGAGGCCACGTACTCTCCCTGCTCCATGGCTGATATAACTGAGCAGAGAGATTCCATCCTGAAATGTTTAACCCTGATGAACCTGTTTAGGAGCTTCAGGTCCAAAACCGGCCTGACTGTCCCGTCCTTTTTGGGGACCACGAACAGATTGGAATAAAAACCCTGAGCTTTCTCGTGCTCTGGTACTGGAATAATGACTCCGTTGTTTTGGAGTGAACTGATGGCCCCTAGCAGCGCCTTTGCCCGGGGCTTCACCTTGGGAAGTCGGAAGAGAAAAAACCGTGTTGGAGGGTACCTGATGAACTCTATTTTGTACCCTGAAGTCACCAGTTCCGCCACTCATAAGTCGTGTGCTACCTCGGCCCAGATATGACGAAAAAAGAGCAGGCGTCCCCCCACTCTGCTAATGTTGCCTACCAAGGGGTTCGAGTCATTCGGCTGAGGGTCTCTGGGCCCTGGCTCCTCTCGACCTGGGCTGGCGAGCGCGCATCCTTCCCACCGGAATGGGTCTATATGAGACCTGTCACTCCCTATCCTGGTTAGAGCGAGGTGGGCCGGCCGAACTGGCTGCTGCCATCCATCCAGTGTTGCGAAAGGCTCGAAAACGTGTTGGGACCTGGCAAAAAGGCTGTTTCACCTTTTGATGCAGAAGGAAGCTGATTTTTCCTCCTGTCGCGTCGGAGATGAGCTGATCCAACTTCTCCCCGTACAGGCGGCCTCCCTGATAGGGCAAGGAAGTCAAGGACTTCTTGGAAATTGTATCGGCTCGCCAAGTCCTCAACCAGAGGGCTCTCCTAATGGCTACTGCGTTAGTGGCTGCAAATGCAGCACAATTAGCCGCATCCAAAGAAGCATTACTTAAGTAGTCTCCAGCCATAGCAATCTGACTTGCGACCTCAGACACCTCCGCAGGTAGGCCTCTATCCTGCAAGGCCTTATTCAAAGACTCTGACTATGACATCATGGCTTTGGCTACCCACGTCGCCACGAACGAGGGGGCGAGTGCCGACCCTGATGCCTCAAAAACTGATTGCGCCAAGCTCTCTATGAGCCGATCCGTGGGGTCCTTAATGGACGAGCCGTTAGGCACCGACAACAAAGACTTCGAGGCCAGGCGCGACACTGGCGGGGTCCATCACTGGGGATTCCGCCCATTTCTTACAGAGTTCCGGGGCAAATGGGTATCTTGCCTCTATAGTCTTCTGGCCCGAGAAGCGCCAATCTGGGCGTTCTCTGTGGAGCTGCACTATGTCCTCAAATTCTGGGTGAGTGCCAAACACTCTATGCGGTTGCCTGGCCCGCTTAAAGGCTACCTTATGGCCCGCTGCCAAGGTAGCACTATCTTCAATTCCCAGGGTCTGATTGACAGCTTCAAAGAGGCTGTCCACTGTCTCCCAGCACCCCGGGGTATCTAGCTCAAGTGGCTCGTCTGAGTCACGATCCAAACTCTGCCCGCTCCTGGTCGCTGGTGAAGGGGAGCGTGATGCTGAACTCCCCGATGCCGCGGCACCAGATAGACCGGGAGACCTCGTGTGGGTTCGTTTCCTTCGCCACTGTCTGGCATGGGAGCGGCCCCTGCAGGCCGAAGATTCCTGTGAGGTGGAGGACCCCTCCCAGATAAGCGAGTCACTAACCTTGCCCCCCTTTGGGGCGCAAAGGGACTCGATAGCCTTTGCAATTGAAGCCATAGACTGGGACAATGATAGCGCCCATTCCGGAGGATTCGGCTCTCTGGATTCAGTCGTTGGGGGAGGCTCCTTTGCGCGTTTGGAGTCGCAGGCCTCGCACAATTTGGCGCTCTGCGCTCGTAGAAACGGAGCTCTACAAGAAGTGCATGCAGCGTAGAGAAAAGTGTGCGTCTTCCCTTTCCCGGCCATATTGTGCCTGCCAGGCGTTTATAATATATATACATACATATATATATATATATATATATATATATATATATATATATATATATATATATATATATATATATATATATATACACACACACATACAGTGGGGCAAAAAAGTATTTAGTCAGTCAGCAATAGTGCAAGTTCCACCACTTAAAAAGATGAGAGGCGTCTGTAATTTACATCATAGGTAGACCTCAACTATGGGAGACAAACTGAGAAAAAAAAATCCAGAAAATCACATTGTCTGTTTTTTTTCATTTTATTTGCATATTATGGTGGAAAATAAGTATTTGGTCAGAAACAAGCAATCAAGATTTCTGGCTCTCACAGACCTGTAACTTCTTCTTTAAGAGTCTCCTCTTTCCTCCACTCATTACCTGTAGTAATGGCACCTGTTTAAACTTGTTATCAGTATAAAAAGACACCTGTGCACACCCTCAAACAGTCTGACTCCAAACTCCACTATGGTGAAGACCAAAGAGCTGTCAAAGGACACCAGAAACAAAATTGTAGCCCTGCACCAGGCTGGGAAGACTGAATCTGCAATAGCCAACCAGCTTGGAGTGAAGAAATCAACTGTGGGAGCAATAATTAGAAAATGGAAGACATACAAGACCACTGATAATCTGCCTCGATCTGGTGCTCCACGCAAAATCCCACTCCGTGGGGTCAGAATGATCACAAGAACGGTGAGCAAAAATCCCAGAACCACGCGGGGGGACCTAGTGAATGAACTGCAGAGAGCTGGGACCAATGTAACAAGGCCTACCATAAGTAACACACTACGCCACCATGGACTCAGATCCTGCAGTGCCAGACGTGTCCCACTGCTTAAGCCTGTACATGTCCGGGCCCGTCTGAAGTTTGCTAGAGAGCATTTGGATGATCCAGAGGAGTTTTGGGAGAATGTCCTATGGTCTGATGAAACCAAACTGGAACTGTTTGGTAGAAACACAACTTGTCGTGTTTGGAGGAAAAAGAATACTGAGTTGCATCCATCAAACACCATACCTACTGTAAAGCATGGTGGTGGAAACATCATGCTTTTGGGCTGTTTTTCTGCAAAGGGGCCAGGACGACTGATCCGGGTACATGAAAGACTGAATGGGGCCATGTATCGTGAGATTTTGAGTGCAAACCTCCTTCCATCAGCAAGGGTATTGAAGATGAAACGTGGCTGGGTCTTTCAACATGACAATGATCCAAAGCACACTGCCAGGGCAACGAAGGAGTGGCTTCGTAAGAAGCATTTCAAGGTCCTGGAGTGGCCTAGCCAGTCTCCAGATCTCAACCCTATAGAAAACCTTTGGAGGGAGTTGAAAGTCCGTGTTGCCAAGCGAAAAGCCAAAAACATCACTGCTCTAGAGTATATCTGCATGGAGGAATGGGCCAACATACCAACAACAGTGTGTGGCAACCTTGTGAAGACTTACAGAAAACGTTTGACCTCTGTCATTGCCAACAAAGGATATATCACAAAGTATTGAGATGAAATTTTGTTTCTGACCAAATACTTATTTTCCACCATAATATGCAAATAAAATGAAAAAAAACAGACAATGTGATTTTCTGGATTTTTATTTCTCAGTTTGTCTCCCATAGTTGAGGTCTACCTATGATGTAAATTACAGACGCCTCTCATCTTTTTAAGTGGTGGAACTTGCACTATTGCTGACTGACTAAATACTTTTTTGCCCCACTGTGTGTATGTATGTGTATATATATATATATATATATATATATATATATATATATATATATATATATATATATATATATAAAACTTTTTTTTTTTTTACTTCAATGAGAGGGAGGGGTGGGGGAGGGAGGGGCCCCCTTGGTGTTTAGCGGCCTCCGCAGCAAAGCTGCACTCACCCGACCTGCGTCCCCCGACTGCGCGCCGCAGCCTCGACCTCCTCTGAGCCACCATGGGGACAAGCCGACCTCTTCCCTGGTCGCGGCCTACCCCGCACTGAAGCCGGGGCCTGGATTTATCCGGCGCCCGCCCAGGCTCCAAGGGGCGGGCCACCTGAAGAGACGCCGAGCGCCGTACTTCCGCCGCGCGCCGTACTTCCGCCGCGGCCTAACACTGCACCAAAGCCGGGGGCTAAATTTTTCACCACCGCCCGCGGCGGACGTGCGCGTCACAGCGACGGCGATGGTGGCGCGCCGCGGCGGTGATGACGGCGCGCCGCGGCGGTGATGACGGAGCGCCGCGGCGGTGATGACGGCGCAAGCGCCGCTACTCCTGGCCCCACTATGAAAACAAGGAGGGCCTCAGAGGAACGTACACCGCTGCCTGCTGCTGCCCAGGAGACCCCCGTACGACCAGTACCTTCAAGTCCACTTCATCCAGACGACTCCAGGTATTCAGGGATCACGACCAAAGGAGGGAGCGGGGGGTGGTGTGGAGATCCTGGATGGTGCAGGCACCCCAACTCTGTCCAGCATCAGCCGAGGAGAGGGACCATCTGCCTACCTGCAGCACCTCCGTCTTGCGTTGGTGGAGCAGTGGGGGCAGCTCGGACCGTCTTGTGCCTCTGAATAGCCCTTGGTTTCTCTACCTAGGGCTGGTCAGGGCTAGGTCCGGCATCATGTCCCACATCTCGGGAAAGGATACGTGGAGGGACACTCGCATGTGCTCGCCCATTGTTGGTTTAGGGAAATCGGACCCTTTCAATAGGATCCGTTGTCCATGTCTCATCTTCTTAGGAAAAATAAAGAAAAGAAAAAAAACAAACTAAAATAACAAATTCTGGGGAAATTGCCCAGATTTGTTCCACGGTGCGGGAAAGGATAAGTGGAGACGATACTCGACACGTGCTCGCCCGTTGATGGTTTGGGGAAATCGGATCCTTTCAATAGGATCCGTTGCCCCTGTCTCAACTTCATGGAAAAAAAGTCTGGAGAAAAAAGACCAGACGTGTGACTCCATAGACACTAAGCAATAAACTGGCTTCCTCCCGCAATCAGGGCGAGGGTGTATACGGCGGGGGAAGAGCTAACCTTGTGTTGTTTGCCTAGTGTCAGCCTCCAGATGGCGGTAGCACACACCCACAGTACCTGTGTCCCCCAATGAGACGAAGGAGAAAATGCAGTCTTTGGCCCCAATACACAATGCTGTACATGCAAGTCTTCTGAGAACAGGTGATGTTTATGGTGGCTTAGACGTTGAGCCCACTCCATGTGAAGTGAGGGCTGTAGAGGTATACAGCTGATACCACCTGCTGAAAGTTATCCTCAACCCAAGCAGGTGAATATATACGGACCACAAACTGCCCCTAATAAAAATTATTCCTGCCCCTAGGGGAGAAATTAACGCACCCTAACCCCTTGCTGTGTTGGGTAAAGCGCTAATGAATGTAAAGACTTCGGCCTAGGTGCAGGCCAATGAAGCCAACCTAGACTTGAGGCCCCTCACCTTCATAGGCCTTAAGCAAATGCATTAGTGCAGCCATAAATCCACTAAAGGGCAGAAATCCACAGATGCAAATATATAGATATGAGAAGTGTTTTACCTGCCCGAGTATGGGATAATCTGGCTACACAGTCCGCAGCCAGGGCCAAGGCGTCATAGTTGCGTGTGGTCTCCAGTATCTCTACTAGTGTCTGAATACCAACAGCACACGTGTATGATGGATCCTTATCAGGGATAATGTGCGCCAACACCACCAACTGCATGAGCAGAAAAAGAAAGTCAATGATGACACAGAGCTCCAGCAACTCAGAGATGACCGACGACGGCTCAGCGAATTTTATTTTAGGTGATTTCTTTCATTTCTACATAGTTCTACGTCATCCTGTACATAGGCCCATCTACTAGAGTGTGATGAAGATTGGGGCGGCCCTAGTACAGATTTCACATTGGGGGCCAGGAGTCTTGGGTTTTGTCTATCACCTGTTTTTTGCAAGTTTTTAGTTAATATTTATCAATACTAATCTGGCAAGACTGGTTGACTTTAAAAACCCTTAAAGAATGCAAGATTTTAGGGAATGAATTAAAATAAGTACATTTTAATATAAAACACAACACTTGACCGGTTCCCAGGTGGGTCACCTGCGCCCCAGTCACGGGTGGGTTATCTCAGTCCCATTAATGGGTGGATCACCTGGGCCCTGTTCCCGGGTGGGTCCCTCATGCCTCGTTTCCGGGTGGGTCACCTGTGTCCCGTTGACAGGTGGGTCACCTGGGCCCCATTCCTGGGCGGGTCACCTGCACCCTGACCCTGAGTGGGTTATTCCCGAGTGATCTCATCGCAATGTTTTTGCGCAGAGGTGGTAACGATTGTGCTGTGGTTTAGCTTTGAAGACAGTCGCGGGTGTTTTTGTGCATTTGTTGTTGATGCAGTCTCCCGCACTGCACGGTTTTTGCTTGTGAATAATATCACTGCACTTCTAAGATCGGGTGCAGACTGATAACGAATGTCATAATATACCTGACAGTAGATGAAGAGATAAGCCGGGGTATATCCGCGCTAGACCACAAGGAACCAACCGAAGATGCAAGCAAACCTTTATTCACACTCAAGCCAACGCGTTTCATGATGAAGTGGCCAGGTGGCCATGAAACACGTTGGCTTCAGTGTGAATAAAGGTTTGCTTGCATCTTCGGTTGGTTCCTTGTGGTTTAGCACGGATATACCCTGGCTTTTCTCTTCATCTACTTTATGTATCTGCATTCTGGGATCTGCAGTGGCCAAAACTTCTCCAGGTGGTTGTGACCCTTCACAACCACACCAGGTGAGTGGATTACCTTTGTTAAACATGCTGGTGTCCCTCATTTACAGCCTTAGTGCGCTCCCCCTCTCTCTACTTTTTGCAATAATATACCTGAAACGCTGCCAGCGCCCTGCGATTCTGATCGTCTGACTCTAGGAATAGGGAAAAGTCACTCCACCTCAATCCTCCATTCTGGACAATCTCCCTTTGTTGGCTTGTACTGTTAAATGCAAAAGTGGCTAAAGCCTCTCCGGCCGTCAGGCGAACGGCTTCCTCCGACGAGCGCAACAGGAGGAGGACATGAGTGTAACTGAAGCCTGAGCCTTTCCCAATCAGCTCCAGATTCTCACTGTGACCTGTGAAAATAATAGGACACCTGAGAGGTTTATGGCATAACAGAGAACTTGCATGAAAAAACTAAAATTGCAGGTGTGAGGCCATCATGTGTATGAAGGCTTCCTACAGCTGATACATTTCTTTCTTTATCGCCTTATTGGGGGACACAGAATACCATGGGTGTATGCTGCTGCTGCTAGGAGGCTGACACTATGCAAAAACAAGAAAATTAGCTCCTCCCCGGCAGTATACACCCACCGACAGGCACCAAGCACCTCAGTTTGTGCTTAATGTCTGTAGGAGGCGGACCGGGATCTCCCCAGATCCGCAGTTATTAATCCAATTTTTCCTTTCAGGGTTTAGTTTGAACTTTTTAATCCTTTCTTCTTTTATCTTTTAGGTTTTTTCCGTTGGGAAACAGGGTATACTTATCACCCTGATTTCCTATATCATGCGGCTGAGCGAGCAGTGTGGTGTCACCCACATCGCAACTCTCAGTACCGCAGGCAGGACTTTTCCCTATCACCTTCCGGTGATAAGGGTTGTGGACAGGTGGCTGGTCCTTGCCGAATCCCCCTCCTCACCCCTCTCTCGCGTCAGGGCTGAGGGGAAGACGGCGATCGCAGGTGGTTCAAGCCGTCTTCTGCAGGATGCGGGTACAGAGGACTCCCTTCCCCCCAGCGGCCTGCCGTTTCCCCGTGGGCCCCTGTGGTCATCCTCTTCAGGGACGTCAGGTAAGTGCCTGTACGTTCCCTCCGGCCCCGCATAGGCTTCAGTGCATGGGAGAAGTTGGACCTTGGGATTACAAGTCCACAGTTTTTGAATCTCCCGCCCTTTCTGCCTGCCGCGTGCTCACACAGCTGTTTGCGTCCCTTCCCTCCCCCTTTTCTAGTCAGGGAGACTCTGGGGATCCCTT
The DNA here is from genome assembly GCF_039654945.1 of Dendrobates tinctorius. Classification (NCBI taxonomy): domain Eukaryota; kingdom Metazoa; phylum Chordata; class Amphibia; order Anura; family Dendrobatidae; genus Dendrobates; species Dendrobates tinctorius. The sequence goes on along the minus strand of NW_027361881.1, from coordinate 4,996,014 downwards.
CACTCACCGCAGCAGCGTCGCAAGCAGGGGACCGCTGTCATATTGCTTCCTGAGCGCGGTATGTCGGGTAGGCATGGGGCTGCGGCGCCGTCACTTTTCCTTTCACTTCCCCTCAGCGAGGGGAATTTCTCTGCTCCCTCCTCCCTTCCTGAGCGCGCTCTTTTCAGCGCGCCTTTTCTAGCCCATCACAGGGCTTCTCTCTCTTTGAGATGCCAGCCTCCCCTTTCTGCCATGCCCTCTCCGTCGCCGTTAGCCAATCACGGCGCAGCCGCTAAGCTCCGCCCCCATCTTCCAGCACAAGGATTTCCTGGGTTTTCACTACCTTCCTGCACTGCTTGGGGGACACTTCGGCGTTTCTTCTGCTGCTCGCACAGAATCTCGGTAGGCTCGGCTCTGGGACAGGGATTAGCTCTCCTCTGCAGTTATTCCCTAATTTCTGCGGCCATTCAGTGCAGTTCACTTATGCCCAACCCTTCAGGCCCACCGCTACCTATTACGCCTGTGCGCGCTGTAAAAAGAAGTGGGCATCGGATCAGTCGTCCCCATTCTGCCCCCCCCTGCAGTCCTTCCATTATGTCAGCATCTCAGGAACGCACAGAGTCCCGGGCAGAGGGCGCTCTTCCCTCCTCTCTCCCCCCGGAGTGGGCCGTTACAATGTCACAGTCTGTTTCTGACTTGACAAAAGTATCACAGTCGCTGGTCCAGGTCTTAGAACGATTACCTCAGCTATCCTCAGCCACCTCTGCCCCGACCTCCTCTCGGGGTGAGTCGTCCGCACCTGACCGCGACCTTCAGAGAGACAGACAGGGAAGGACTTCTAGGAAGCGGGCTCTGTCTACTTCGTCTTCGAGCTCGCAGGGCCCTTCCGCTCCCAGGCCTCCTTCTCCTTCCTCGGATGACAGACTTCAGTCAGGCGATGATTCTCATTCGGAAGCTAGCTCAGAGGGGAACAGCGTTTCTAAAACGCGGGACATGGTCGATAGTCTTATTGCAGCTATCTTCCAAACACTAAAACTTAGACAGGATGAGGCTCCGGCTCAGGAAAGCTCGGTTCTCCTTAGACGAGCCAGACCTCCGTCCCGAACCTTTCCCAATCACAACGATTTCGATACTACCTTATCCAAACACTGGGAGCGCCCTGAGCAACGTTTCTCAGGCCGCAAGTATTTGGACGTTCTGTACCCCTTTGACGCAGAACTGCTCTCAAAGTGGTCCAAGGCTCCAGAGGTAGATCCTCCAGTATCCCGGATAGCCTCTAAAACGGTGCTCTCTCTGCCAGACGGGGCATCGCTCAAAGATCCTACTGACAGGCAGATTGAATCTCTGGCTAGGTCTATCTTTGAGGCATCTGGCGCCTCTCTCTGCCCTATTTTCGCATCCGCCTGGGTGGCGAAGGTCATTTCCGCTTGGGCAAAAATTCTTCGCAGAGGCATCTTAGCGTCAGCTCCTCGAGACGAATTGGCAGATCTTGCAGATCAGATTAACCAGGCGGGAAAATACCTTTTGGCCGCCTCCTTGGACGCGGCCGGCTGCGTAGCAAGGGCTAACAGCAACATAGTAGCTGTACGCCGAGTCCTTTGGCTAAAGTCATGGAATGCGGACACTACTTTGAAAAAGTCGCTTACCAATCTGCCATTCCATGGCTCTAGGCTCTTTGGAGCAAAGCTGGATCAGATAATTTCCGATGCCACTGTAGGTAAAAGTACTTCGCTTCCCCAGTCTCGACCAAAACGTCCCTTCAACAAAAGGGGGTTTCGACCATTCAGGCCCTTTCGTCCCTTCTCTGCCACGGAGAGAGCCACTCAACAGGATCGGCCGCCTGCCACCAGGGAGGGGGATCAGAGGAAACCTTCCTACAAACCCGCTCCTCGCTGGAGATCTAGAGGACAATATTCCAGATCTGCAGGAGCCAATTCCGGCAGATTTTCGTCTAAGTGACGGGTCACCCCCACCTGGAATTTCTTCCAGGGTGGGCGGCAGACTTTCCTTTTTCGCGGATGCTTGGCTGTCCGTTGTAGACGACGCTTGGGTCAGAGAACTCGTCGCATCCGGTTACAAAATCGAATTTGCTTCACTCCCGAACAGACGGTTTTTCCGGTCTCGGCCTCCGCGACAGCGGGCCCAGGTTCCGGGTTTTCTGCAGGCCATTTCCTCCCTTCTTTCCGCCGGAGTCATTGTTCCCGTTCCCTCAGACGAACGGTTTTCCGGGTTCTACTCCAATCTCTTTGTAGTCCCGAAGAAAGACGGCTCTCTTCGTCCTATTCTGGACCTCAAATTGCTCAATCGCCACGTGAAGATTCTTCATTTCAGGATGGAGTCTCTTCAGTCGGTGATTGCTTCCATGGAGCCCGGGGAATTTCTCTGCTCGGTGGACATTCGGGATGCCTATCTGCACATTCCAATATGTGTGCAACATCAGAAGTATCTTCGATTTGCGTTTCAGGGAGACCACTTTCAGTTCACAGCTCTCCCTTTCGGCCTAGCTTCAGCGCCCCGGGTTTTCACGAAGGTGATGGCGACCGTCATGGCCATCCTTCGCTCCAGAGGGATCCTCATCATCCCTTATCTAGACGATCTTTTGATCAAGGGTTCGTCTCGCCAGGACTGTCTCCGGAGCCTTCAGATAACACTCTCAGCCGCCTAGGTTGGCTGGTCAACAAGGAGAAGTCCATTCTGATCCCCACCCAGCGTCTGACCTTTCTGGGTATGGAATTCGACACGGAGCTAGCCCGTGTTTTTCTTCCAAAGGAAAAATTTACAACTCTGTCCAAGGGCATCAGAACTCTCAAGAGGCCTGCTCCCATTCCCATTCGGTTCTGCATGAAAGTCCTGGGGAAGATGGTGGCCTCCATGGAAGCAGTGCCCTTTGCGCAGTTTCACCTTCGCCCCCTCCAGCTGTTTCTGCTTTCAGCCTGGGACAAGACCACGAGGTCCTTGGACCGTCCTATTCGGCTTCCTCTCAGAGTGAGGCAGTCTCTCACTTGGTGGATACGGCCAGCGTCAGTTCTCCAAGGGAGGTCCTTCCTTCCGCCTCAGTGGCGAATCATCACCACCGATGCGAGCCTTCTAGGATGGGGAGCCGTGTTCCATCAGAAAGCGGCCCAAGGCCGCTGGAAGCCACAGGAGTCTCTCCTTCCAATCAATCTTTTGGAGATCAGGGCAATTTTCCTGGCCCTTCTTCACTGGCAGCCCCTCCTCTCCGGCAAGCCGGTCCGTATTCAGTCGGACAACGCCACGGCCGTGGCGTACATAAACCATCAGGGGGGCACGCGCAGCAAACAAGTAATGTCAGAAGTGGCCAAGATACTACGCTGGACAGAACGTTACGTTCCGACAATCTCCGCCGTCCATATTCCAGGGGTGGAAAATTGGGCAGCCGACTTTCTGAGTCGCCAGGGCCTAGCGTCCGGCGAATGGTCCCTGCACCCCGCGGTTTTCTCTCAGATATGCGACCGTTGGGGCACCCCGGATGTCGATCTCATGGCATCTCGGATGAACCACAAGGTGCCGCAGTTCGTAGCCAGGTCCAGGGACCCTCTAGCCGTCGCATGCGACGCACTGGTGACTCCGTGGTCCCAGTTTCAACTTCCGTATCTGTTCCCGCCTCTGGCATTGATCCCTCGGGTGGTCAAAAAGATAAAATCGGAAGGCGTACCAGTGATTCTAGTCGCTCCAGATTAGCCAAGACGGCCTTGGTACGCGGAACTGGTCAACATGCTCGCGGACGTTCCCTGGAGGCTTCCGGACCGTCCAGACCTTCTCTCGCAAGGCCCCCTTTACCACGAGAATTCTCAGTCTCTGAATTTGACGGCATGGCCGTTGAGACCGCAATTCTGAAGAAATCAGGTCTGTCCAGTCAGGTTATTCAAACTATGATCAGAGCCAGGAAACCAGCCTCTTCCCGCATTTACTATAGGTACTGGAAGGCTTTTTTCCGTTGGTGCGATGATAAAAGAGTCTTCCCAATGTCTTTTTCTATCCCGTCTATCCTGGGGTTTCTTCAGGCTGGGTTACACGCGGGTCTGTCCCTCAGTACGCTCAAGGGCCAGGTTTCCGCTCTCTCTATCCTCTTCCAAAGAGAGCTAGCTTCTCTACCACAGGTCAAAACCTTTCTACAAGGGGTTTCCCACGTGGCTCCTCCTCATCGTTCGCCAATAGACCCGTGGGATCTCAACCTCGTCCTTAGCGCGCTCCAGAAGGCTCTGTTCGAGCCTCTCCAGGACATTCCTTTGTCCCTTCTCTCTTGGAAGGTCACCTTTTTGATCGCCATTTCATCCATCAGAAGAGTTTCTGAATTGGCGGCCTTGTCATGTCGTTCCCCTTACCTCATTCTCCATCAGGACAAGGCCGTCCTCAGGCCCGTTCCTTCTTTTCTTCCAAAGGTGGTTTCCGCTTTCCATATCAATGAGGATATCGTCCTTCCTTCTTTTTGTCCGGCTCCATCTCATCCTCTTGAGAAGTCTCTCCACAAACTGGACGTAGTTAGAGCCCTGCGTGTCTATCTTGCCAGGACCTCTTCCTTTCGTCTGTCCGATTCCTTGCTGATCTTGCTGAAGGTCGCCAGAAGGGCCTTCCGGCTTCCAAATCCACGATCGCTCGCTGGATTCGTTCTACCATTCTGGAAGCGTATCGTCTTCAGGAAAAGCGGCCCCCGTCCGGGAGTAAGAGCTCATTCCACCCGGGCTGTGGCGGCTTCGTGGGCTGCTCGTCACCAGGCCTCGGCCATGCAAATTTGCAAGGCTGCAACCTGGTCATCTTTGCACACCTTCACGAGGTTCTACAGGGTTCATACCCAGGCTTCGTCTGATGCTGTGGTTGGTAGGAAGGTTCTGCAGGCGGCAGTGGCTCACCGGCCGACCTGAGCCTTTCGGTTACTTTCGTTCCTTTTTGCTGTTCCCACCCTTGGGACTGCTTTGGGACGTCCCATGGTATTCTCTGTCCCCCAATAAGGCGATAAAGAAAGATGGATTTTTGGTTCTTACCGTAAAATCTCTTTCTTGGAGCCTTCATTGGGGGACACAGCACCCTCCCTGTTTCAGTTGTACCGTGTTGGGTCTTACGAGTCCCTTGTTGGGTTGGTACATATGGTTCGAGTTTTTCTCGTTGCTTCTCCTACTGCTTTTTCACAAACTGAGGTGCTTGGTGCCTGTCGGTGGGTGTATACTGCCGGGGAGGAGCTAATTTTCTTGTTTTTGCATAGTGTCAGCCTCCTAGCAGCAGCAGCATACACCCATGGTATTCTGTGTCCCCCAATGAAGGCTCCAAGAAAGAGATTTTGCGGTAAGAACCAAAAATCCATCTTTTCTAATGCTAAACACAGTCAACATTTATCTTGGTTTCTTGTATTCGTAAGCACTGAGCCAGTCGGTGTGTTTATAAGTCCGGGGGTTCGCATTAGACATAAGAAAATCAGAGGCGCGTGGTCACTTGCTTCAGTGCCCTAGAAACTATTAACTAACCTGTCATGCTCTGAAGCAGCGCTCCTCATAGTAACCAGATCCAGGATTAGGTAAATATTACACGAGCGTTAGAAATGGCTGCTTTTTCAAAAAAGTAGAGAATGACACTGCGATGATAACTGGTAGATGGATGGGGCTGGAGCAGATCAGTCTGATGGGTGTCAGGGTTACGGTGGATCCCAGAATCGACAAAAAGAGCATTTGCCAAGTGAGTCTACAATCAGCGGCCTTCACCTCCCGGCTTCTCTTGCCATGGTTTCATTTAGCAACGGACTCTGCTCTCTGTCTGGGGCCACTATGTCGGCACTATACAGGACTGGTATATGGCACCGTATTGGGACAGTATTAATCTCCATCAATTTGAAGGAAAAAAATTGCAGCGATGGCTGTTACAAGCTTTACGAGGCCTTCACACCTGGCTGTTGCCGGACAGTGGGTTGATGAGCAGTTTTACCCTGATTGTCACTAAACTCCTGCAGTTACAAAGATTTACCAGGTGCAATGCAAGTATACTGACAGCCAGTGTATACCTCGCCATATCCCCCAGCGCAGGCATCGCCATATCCCCCAGTGCAGGCATCGCCATGTCTCCCAGTGCATGCATCGCCATATCCCCCAGCGTAAACACCGCCATATCCCCCAGCGTAAACACCGCCATATCCCCCAGCGTAAACACCGCCATATCCCCCAGCGTAAACACCGCCATATCCCCCAGCGTAAACATCGCCATATCCCCCAGCGTAAACATCGCCATATCCCCCAGCGCTTAGGACTAAAGACAGAAATCTGTAAGATAAATGAAGAGAGCACCATCCAGACCGACCTAGAACTGATGCTGCAATGCCAAGTGCCGCTTCAACCTTAATGTGTGCCAACTGAGAGTGCCGCAACAATGCGATCAGGAACTTCAGCCCCCGGGAACTGGCAACAGCGCTCTGGATTTTCACATGAGGAATAAAGCCTAAGAAAGAATAGACAAAAAAAGGAGACTCATCATTGCATAAAAAATAGGTATTAGACCTACCGGCAATGATGTTTCCAGGAGTCCATCCTGACAGCACCATGGAGGACGTCCTCCTCCTCCTTACAGGGACAGGAAGCACACGAGAGGTTAAAGGTCACGTCCCACCCCCTCTCCCTCAGTGATTTAACAAGTACCGCAAGGTGGATGATGCTAGAAACAGTTTAATGAAACAATCATATTACAGCATATGACATATCATAATACAACATAGTATAACATAACAGGGAGGGAAGTACCCGTGCTGTCAGGATGGACTCCTGGAAACATCATTACCGGTAGGTCTAATACCTATTTTCCAGGACGTCCACCTGATAGCACCATGGAGAGTACCAAAGCACCTCCTCAGGGTGGGATTATCGCCTGGAGAACTTTTCTCCCGAATGCGGTCTGCTGACCAGCCAACACGTCAAGCTTGTAGTGCTTGCAGAATGTATTAAGATTGGCCCAGGTTGCTGCTCTACAGATTTGGTTAACCGAGGCCCCCGCCCGTTCAGCCCATGAGGCTGATATCGCCCTCGTAGAGTGGGCTTTTATGGAACCTGGCAGGCTGACGCCTTCGGCTTGGTAGGCATCAGAGATTACTGAGGTAATCCAGCGCACGATAGACGCCATAGAGGCCTTTTTCCCCTTATTTTTACCCCCAAAAAGGATGAACAAGTTTGGGTCAATGCGCCAGCTATTGGTGGCCTCTAGATAGTCTAGCACTGCGCGCCTCACATCCAGCGAGTGAAGACGCTGTTCTTTTTTATTACGGGGATTATCACAGAACGATGGTAACACTACCTCTTGGTTTAGATTCTTTGAAGAGGCTACCTTCGGGGTAAATGCCGGGTCTAACCTTAGGATTATACTATCCTCTCTTATCTGTAGATATGGGTCCTTAGTGGACAGGGCCTGGATCTCCCCTATTCTTTTGGCCGTGGTAATGGCTACTAGGAAGGCCGTTTTACGGGTGAGGGCAGAGATTGTTATTTTCTCACCTAGAGCATAGGGGTCTGTACAGAGAAACCTGAGTACCAAGCCCAGGTCCCAAGGCGGGGTGAGCTGCCTAATCGTGGGGCGCAGGCGCTGCGTGGCTTTTATAAATCTTATTACCCAGGGATGTGAAGCTAGCTGGTAATCGAAGAAGGCGCTTAAGGCTGAAATCTGGACTTTTAGAGTACTAGGCTTAAGGCCTTTATTAAAACCTGCCTGCAAAAAACTTAGTATGCTAGGGAGGTCGGGGCTGCCTGCCACGAGATCGGACCTGCCACCCTCCAGACAGAATCTTTTCCATATCTTTCTATAGATTGCGGATGTCACCGGTTTCCTACTGGCCTGTAGGGTGGATATGACCTGGTCCAACAATCCTTTTGCCTTCAGGATGTCCCTCTCAGGATCCAAGCCGATAGGTGAAGTCTTGCTGGGTTTGGGTGGTAGATCGGGCCCTGGTGGATGATGTCCTTCCACAGGGGTAGCTCGACTGGATTTCCTACTGCCATGGCTCCTAGAAGGGGGAACCAGCTTCTCTTCGGCCAGTATGCAGCGATCAACATCACTCGTGCGTGGTCCTCGCGTATTTTCCTGAGCACTGCCGGTATGAGGGCCAGTGGCGGGAATGCATAGGAGAGGGATTCTCCCCAAGTCTGGCTCAGGGCATCCACGCCTTCTGGGTGGTCAGTCGGATTCAGGGAATAGAATCTGGGGACCTTCGAATTCCTTCGGCTTGCAAAAAGATCTATACTTGGGGTCCCCCCAACTCTGACAGAGATGTTGAAGATTTCTTCGTTCAGTTCCCATTCTGTCGGGCGGATCCGTTGTCTGCTCAAGTAGTCTGCTACTTCGTTCTGGGAACCCTCTAGGTGTACTGCGGTCACTGATCGGACTGTTCTTTCTGCCCAAGCGAATATTTTTCCCGCCAGGGCCTGTAGAGGTTGATGTCTGGGCCCTCCCTGGTGCTTCAGGAATGCCACTGTCGTCATATTGTCGGATAGTATGCGGACAAGACGATTCTCTAGTATCGACTGGTTCCGCCGCAGCGCTTCCCAGACCGCGTAGAGCTCTCTGAAATTGGAGGATCTGGTCCTGATGTCTACTGGCCATCTCCCCTGGAAGATCTTCCCTTCTATGTGGGCTCCCCAACCCCACACACTGGCGTCCGTGGTGACTACCACATATGGAGAGGCTGTCCAAACTACGCCCACCTGAAGGTTTCTGGACTGTGTCCACCACCGAAGGGACTCTCTTACTCGTTCTGGCAGCCTTAGGGGTCTGTCTAGCAACGCCTGACTTCTGTCCCACCTCGCAAGGATCTCTTTCTGCAGTGATCTTGAATGGAATTGGGCCCATCGGACACACTGGATGCAGGCCGTCATGAGGCCCAGGACCTCCATTGCCTCTCTTATGGAGCACTGACGCCTCAACAGGTCTCTGGTTCTGGTCTGAATAGTCCTCTGCTTCTGCTCGGGTAGCCAGGATATTCTGTCGGCTGAGTCTAGGAGGACTCCGAGAAATATTTTCCTGGTTTCTGGCATGAGGTCCGACTTCTCCCAATTGATCACCCATCCAAGGAACTCCATTACCGCAGTTGCTCGGTTCCTGTCGCGAATGAGCGCTTCCCTGGATCTTGCCACCAGTAGGAAGTCGTCTAAATAGTGTATGATCACAATACCCTGATCTCTCAGGTAGGCCACTACTTCTCCCACCAGCTTTGTAAAGATTCTGGGAGCTGAGGCCAACCCGAATGGAAGACACTGGAACTGGAAGTGGCAGGTCCGGGCTGGTAAACTGACCGCAAACCTTAGTAGTCTCTGGGATGAGGGATGGATAGGGACATGGTAGTAGGCCTTTTTTAGGTGTAGGGTGCACATGACGGCGTCACGATCTATCAGGAGGGTTGCGGATCGGACCGATTCCATCCGGAATCTCTTGTACTTGACCCAGGCATTTAGTGGTTTCAGGTTTATGATGGTACGGGCCTCGCAAGATGGTTTTGAGATCGAGAACAGGGACGAGTAGTGCCCTTTCCCTCTTTCTGACGGGGGAACTGGTACTATGACCTTTGATTTTACCATGTCCTGTAGATCCGTCCACATTGCGGAGTCCTCCAGGACGACAGTGGGGGCAATATATCTTTCGGGGGGAGGTAAATAAAGCTCTATATTGTAGCCTTCCGCGATGGTTCTGAGGACCCACTGATTGTGGGTGACTCGGGACCAGTTTGTTGCGAAGTGGCGAAGTCTCCCCCCAATACCTATGGCGTCATTGCCTCCTCGATCTAGAGGTTGATGTGAATGGAGGACCTCTGTTCCTCCCGGTCTGGCTGAAGGAGCCCTTATAGGAGCCTCTACTGGACCTTGCCCGACCCCTGAACTCGGTCTGTTTCCTAGAGAAGGAGCCTCTCCAAAAGGACTGGGGCCGCCTGGGTTTTTCCTCCGGAAATCCCTTATTTTTATCGGACACCAGCTCTAGAATGTTATCTAGGGCTGGCCCGAATACCCTCAGGCCCGAGAAGGGGATGGCGCATAGCTTAGTTTTTGAAGCGTTGTCCCCCGACCAGGATTTAAGCCAGACTGCTCTTCGGGCCGCATTGGAGAGGGAGCCGTTTCTGGCTGCAATCCTTACCGATTCGGCCGACGTATCTGATAGGAACGCCGTGGCCGATTTCATGAGAGGAAGGGATGCTAGGATCTCCGATCTAGGGGTCTTGTTGGTTAGGTGTTCCTCCAACTGCCCCATCCACAAAAACATAGACCTGGCCACCGAGGTGGCTGCTATGTTGGCCCTAATAAGAGCCACCGACGTCTCCCATGCTCTCTTTAACAAGACGTCCGCCTTCCTATCAATCGGGTCTCGAAGACCTGATGAGTCCTCGAATGGGATGGCCGTCTTTTTGGTAACCTTGGCGACTGGGACATCTATTTTAGGAACTTCCTCCCATGCCCGGGTTTCCTCAGGATCAAAAGGCAGTCTGCTTCTAAAGTCTCAGGAGAGTATCAGTCGACGCTCTGTCTCCTTCCACTCCTCCTGGACCATCGTTTTGATGTGTTCACTTACAGGGAACACTACCTGTCTCCAGGCCACAAGTCCTCCGAACATTAAGTCCTGTCTGGACTGTGGTTTAGGGACCTCCTCTATCTGCATAGTATTTCTGACTGCCTGGACCAACTCGTCCGTGTCCTCCAGTCTGAATAGGTATTTCCTGCTCTGATCCTGTCTATCCCCCCGGATCTCGCCTTCTTCTTCATGATCCGAATCCCGGAATTCGGACTCCTCACTAGGGCTTTCTTCCGACTCTGGGTCTGCTTCCCACCTTGGACGTTTGCGACTCGGCCCTGGGCTGGGGGATTGACGCCGCACGAGGCTGGCTGTAGAGGCACGAACTTCCTCCCTTATCAGCGATCTCATTTCGGCTAGGAGGGATGGCTGTTCCTCGCCTATGACCCTTGAGGTACAGGGTCCGCATAGGGTCTTGTTATAGGTGTCTGGCAGCTTTACCCTGCATACTGGGCATCGGACCGATTTGGAGGTGGCTTTTGCCGGGTCCTTCGCCCCCGAGGGGGGATTCTGCCGGGGCTCCCTTCTCCTAATAATACAGAAGGGGCACCTACTCAGATCTGGGTTGGGGGAATGGGTGGGGGAGGGTGGTCTGCGCTATGCGCACTTACCCCTCCGCCTGCTGGAGCAATTCCTTCCATCCTGGCACGGTCCCCAGGGCGCTATGGACCTCCGAAGCGTGCTCCGTGGATCTTCAGAAGCGCACTCTGTGGCCTTAGGAGCGTGCGCTGTGTGGCTTCAGAAGCGAGCGCTGTGTGGCTTCAGTAGCGCGCGCGGGGATTCAAAGGCCGGCGTCTGACGTCACCGGATGTGACACGCGGCCTCTCGCGCTAGGCCGCCTCCTCCACTTCCTGCCGGGCTGATATGCGCGCGACTATGGCGGCCTGCTGGAGCCGTCGCCTCCTGGCGCCCCGATAGGTGCTCCTCCGGCCTGCCGCCGTGGGGAGCCGACCCCAGCCATCTGCGGCGGACTGCCTCTTCGCCTGCTATGGCGGACTGCGGAGGCCTCATTCCTGCCTCCCAGCGCCGACTGCGCCAACCATCCGTCGGTGCCCGCCCAGCCAGCCGCCTGCGGGGAGCCGACCATCACCTGCCGTGGCGGTGAGTTTTTGGAGCCGAGAGCCTCCCATAGGGAGGAACGGCTCCCTCCAGGAGCGTCGTCCTGCTCCTGGCCTTTGGGGCAGAGGGACTCCCTGCCAGAGAGTTTCGGCCCCGGGACCTCGACAGGGGAAGGCTTGGACTAGCCGTACGATCCCCTGAGCCCCTCCAGTAAGCTTCTCGTGTGTCCCTCCGTGCAGGGACAGGAAAAACACTGAGGGAGAGGGGGTGGGACGTGACCTTTAACCTCTCGTGTGCTTCCTGTCCCTGTAAGGAGGAGGAGGACGTCCTCCATGGTGCTGTCAGGTGGACGTCCTGGAAAATGGGATTTTTGTACTCTCTCATTGAATACATTGGGGGAACACAGGACTACAGGTATACATCCACTAGGGAATCGGATACTGCGGTGGAGAACTGGTCCCATCTCCTGTTCCTCTGTCCTGGAAGTGATCCGAGGAGCAGCTTAACAATAACTCTGTATCTGTCCCTACAGTCTGTTGCTGGGCAGACTTAACATTTCACCTACATTCTAGCACGTTCCTTTTTTTTTATCCAATCATATTTCTTGGTATTTAAACATGACAAACAAAGACTGACATAAAAAAACATCAGTGCCACAACATTAGCACATAACATGACAGTAGAAGACATAAGCATTAACATACAGTAAATGTCTAGCATTAACACACTAGCACTTTCCTATGTCCCAAACTACGTCTTATCCTAGGCTTACCATGCACTGTACACTAAGCATTATCATACATTACCAAACCAAATTACCATGCAATTCACATTGCATCACATACTACATAATACATATCGAGAACCGCACACGTCACGACACAATGACTGTATATATGAAAACACATTACACTATTCACATGTCGCAATTGGTGCCTTCGGGGGTAAGAACATGATAGAACAGTCCACACCCTTACATTCTGCCACCACAAAAAGGGAAAAACCCACCCTTTTTAAAAAAAAATAGGGAAAACAAACACACAACAACATGGGGCACCAAGGAGCCCCAGGGTGGAAAGAGTAATGGGACATGAGAAGGGGGAGTGGAGGACGGGGATAGGATGATGCTCACATCTTCACGCACTCAGGGGTTAACCCCTTCAGTGGCCTCTCACAACTGTGGGGACTGCAGCACTCCACTGTGGCAGGTGACCAGCAGAGACATGGTGTCTGCAAGGATGTACACTACTGTGCAGTGCAGAGGTGTCCTCCTCAGAGTAAATAAATGGAGGGGGATATCAGCTCCACCTAGATATGGAAACTAGGCTAATATTCAGTTGCCTAGATTCTGAGGAGGAGAGGGTATAGCTAAAAAAAAAAATCCACCTAGTGCAGAGTATTGAGGGTCAGGGCGTAGACCCCTGGTCCTGCACCCCCACTCCTATAAGCAAGAAAACGTCTGAAATACTGAACACTGCCCAGGAGGAAACAGTCTGATCGTCCAGGTCTGTAACCTGAAATTCTGCTGGCTCATGGTAGGTACACAGCGGACTTCTATTAGGTGTTTGCCTACAAGCTTTATGTTTGACAACATGTCAGTGAGACACGCTGCGAGCCTGATGGATGCTGTTGACTTTCCAGAATGACCGTTTCCACCGAGATTTATCAGGCGCCATTGTTCCCATGTCCCGGTATAATGGATGAGAACTGGGGGCTGAACATGGCGAGTGCAAACTCAACATGTCAAAGAATACTTCTATTCATTTGATTATAAATATCTGAGTGTTAATGCAGAGGTCCAGTTGTGGATCATGCGTGCTTGGGTGAGAACGATTCCCTGACATTTTCTTTAGTGTTTATTGGAGTTTACTTCCAAACACATCTCAGGCTGAATATGCTACTTTGTCTCCCCTATGCTTTACACTGCAAATCAGCTAAAGCTCTAAAATAAGTCAGATATGTCTGCACGAGGTATACATACCCACACCAAGACAGATGTGCCGCAGAGCTTGTATTGCACTGAGAACGACATCCTCCCGGGGGGATCTCAGGAGGCCCACCAGCTGACGAGCCCCATTAGCAGACATGACTGCATTCCTCAGGTCGTAGGCCCCTTGTATCAAGACCCTCAGTCCCCTGGTTCCAATTAGATTTAGGATGTAAGATGGAGAGGAGAGAAATTCTACCAGCAAAGGTATGCCTGGAAAATAAGAGAAAAAGGTTTACACTGGAGAGTAAACTCTCTACCGTATGTAGTGCTACTGACTTTGTAAATGCTGGTGGTGCCTGTCATTAGCGCTCTGTACATGATCCACCATTCATGGTCAGTACACATAACACTCACCTGTCATGGCCAACATAATGAGATAAATAAAAGATCCCAAAGTAAAAAGGTCACCAGATACCAACCTATCCTGGCCGCCACCATCCTCTGAGTTTCTGTATCCAATCCTGACAGGGTCCACAGGGTCATTGCAATGGTTTCCTGTGTGAATTGAGACTTGCTCCTTCTTAGTAGATGTACAAGGGGAGAGAAATTGTTAGACTCGATCACTTTCTTCTGCGCCTGAGGATTCTCTTCTACAAGCCTGGAGAAAAACCATCAACATCCAAGCATTAATCTCATCATCTCTCTCTCATCATCTGTATGACTTTATAGCCTTAGACCCCATTAACAAATCCAAGTTCCGTGTGCTATTTTTTTCACGTATACCCAATATGGCCTTTTTAAATGCCATCCGTGTCTTATTTGCTTTGAACATAGACTTGTAAATTTGGCCTTGTGTAATGAAAAGTTCTGCAACTTTTTTCTAAACTTTTTCTTCAATTCTTCACCAATTTCAACCCTTCTTTTTACAGTCAGTAAATGAAAGCATTTTAAGGAGCTGAAACCTCCAAAGAATAGTTTCTGCATGAATCTGACCAGAGACGCAGCCATACCACAGTCCAAGCCGTAATTTTTTAGGTACTTCTGAAAATAAGAATTTGACATCACCCTTTGAAATGAAGCCATTTACAGACCATGGACAAGGGATAAGGTTTCTAGATGAGGAAAAAAAGCAGATCTTCCTTCTAATCTCATATATCCCCCTTGGACGAGTGAGCCACTGTCAAGCCAGATATCAGTTTGTATTAATGACTAAATTCCTTAACGCATATGGATATGATAGTCTAACAAAACCAATAAAAGAGAGACCTGTATGTGACCTGGAATTGGCTTCTCTTGTGGTTCCAGATGAAGAATTAGCAATGGAGCATAATCATCTTCGTAAATACCCTGAGGCGATTCCTGGAGCGAGCTATCCACTGCCATGAATGGAGCACGTATTGTAATGTATTAATATGCCGTTACAAGTGGACAAGAAGAATCCTGTCTGCTTGGAGATTAACTGTTCTTTGAGGTGAAATATCTATCAAACAGTGACATGACAGACTCCACTTGCCTCACTGAACTCAATGGCTCTGCTGGAGACACATCTGAATCTCTATATTGGGCAATCAGAAGGAAGCCACAGATTGAGTTATAAACGGGTAGACAATCGTGATGTTAACCAGGCCTTATACAACCTACAGATAGTGGTGTACAGTATCCCACCAATTCATGAAATCAAGTGATCACTGCCCCTCCACCCTACGACACGCGTTGCTCATCTATATTTCACCCATGTACAATCTCATACATTTCCGTGTTCGTTGTATTACCTGTGCAGAGTTTTCACTGCTGATATCTGGACATCTCTTTTATGGGATTTTAACATCTGATGGAGACACGAACCGATATTTTCATTAAGAAAAATATCCTGATTGCTCCTGTTTCCTTCAGCAATGCTGCCAATAGCACCACTCCAAACAGTCAGTAAGGAGAGCACTTGACAAACTTTAAAGAGTTTTACCAGGATGCCTAGAAGACCTGCTTCTTTACCAATACTGTCCTTACACATCAGTGACCCGGCTGCCATAAGGTCCATGACCTTTAAAGTTGACTTCAAAACATCTTCTTGGTTCTCCTGCTCTAAACTAGAAAGCAGCTTGATGAGCACCGGCATTACAGTTTTCGATACGTCTTCTGCAAAGTCTTTATCTGCTACCAGCTCGTATATGCAGCCCATGACCCCAGGAAGGAGCAGTTTATACCCATCGAAGATTAGCGATACTAGAACCTGGAAGCCATCCATCTCCACCATCTTTATTCTCACATTCTTATTCTGCAAAATACACTTAAACAGATTTAAGATTTGCATTTTCACATCCTCCGCAAAATTCTTCTTAAGTAAATCAACCAAGTTAGATACCAGCCCCTCATCTACAAGATGGTTCAAGTGACACATCGACTCCTGCTCCTCCGATTGGCGAGTCAGATCTAACATGACTTTACAAGCCCCCCTGACTATGTCTTCTGCGTTGTAGTCTAGGAGAGCTACTAGTTTTTTATACACATTTAAGTCCTTTTTATGAAGACTCAAAAAGAATTTTATAAGGTCGGTATGGTGAAAGAGAGCAGAGATGTCTATCACTCCCTGCCGGCAGGTGTTCACGTAGGAGACATCAGCTCCATGACTGACCAATAACTGGACCATTGGGCGACTTCCACATGCCACGGCCAAAAGCAAAGGAGTGTTTTGAAGTTTATCATTGGTCTTCTCTTCAAGGTGTTCATATCCTAAAGATTCAATGAGACGCTCTGCAAGAATGAGATGGTTTTTGGAGGCTGCATGATGAATTGGAGACCACCCAGAGTCATTCATGGATGCCATTTAGAAAAATCTGTAACAAAAGGAGAAGTTTTAGGATATCACATTACTATATACTTTATAAATGCTACAAAAGTGAACAGAAGCGCTGGTGGTGTCACATAATATAGAGGAAGCGTTGCTATAAGTTTCTTCCACCTTAAGAGAATTTAACCAAGTAGAAATTGTTAGGTAATGCACTTCTATTGAGCACACTATGTATAAAAGTCTTGACGAGGAATGGAGAGAAAGCATTTTGAAGCTCTCCTGTGTCTCTGACTCATGACTTTTGCAGAGTTTTGTGCCATCACCGTCCTTGCATTCGAATGGTGTGTCATCCGTGTGCAGCATATTGTCAGATGATAAGTGCCTTTCATCCGCAGAGCGACAAAGACGTCCTTGAACCAGGTTGGCAGATACAAAGAATATTTCATCTTACTTGTGTGCAAACAACTCATAGCTCTTGGCAGAAACAAAAGTCTTTTGGAGATTGTCTATTATAGATTATGAAAGTCATGCATGTAGCATCTCTACATGTTGCTTAGTAGAATGCTTCATTTTCCTTGTGCAAAATAAAAAAGGAAATCTGGTTCGCAAACTGCATTGAGCCAATTTTAAGACAGAAGACTATAACTTAAAAGGGCAACCCCATAAACCACAGCCCAGAAATTTCTAAACTTCTGGACAGTATAATTTTGACTGCAGAGCTGACGGCCAGCTCGTCCATGACTGATTTAGTGCAGGATATATCCATAAAGGAGGCAGCACAGATCCAAGACATTGGCCTTCAGCCTCTGTAAGCAGACTGGACTCTTACCTGCGGTCAGCTCCCACAGAGGCAAATGAGGGTGCAGTTCAGCTTGTGGTGTCCTGGTCCATTCTGTGCGGGATCCTGTAGGGAAGGTCACATTTCTAAGCCCATGGAACAGTGATTAGAGGGAGTGTCGGAGCCCTCGCTCTGTGTGTACAGGGCTCAGCTGTCATTAATTACACAAGCTCTTAGCAACTTCACATATACACTCAAGAAAATGCAGATCCATGCTCTAGAAACATGGATTTTTGTGAGTACTCACCGTAAAATTCGTTTCTCCGAGACGCTCATTGGGGGGGACACAGGAACTGTGGGTGTATGCTACTGCCGTCTGGAGGCTGACACTAAGTATACAAAAAAAAAAAGATCGCTCCTCCTCCACCGCATACACCCTCGCCCCGATTGCGGGCGGAAGCCAGTTTAGTGCAATAGCAGTAGGAGAACGCAAAAAACAATCTAGCCTTAAAGCAGAATACCATATGTCTGAAAAAGGACCACCCTAATTTTTTTAAAAAAGGAATCATACTAATTAAATAAACAAGAGCCAACTGGCTAATAGGGTGGGTGCTGTGTCCCCCAATGAGCGTCTCGGAGAAAAGGATTTTATGGTGAGTACTCACAAAAATCCATGTTTCTCCTTCGTCTCATTGGGGGACACAGGTACTGTGGGACGTCCCAAAGCAGTCCCTGGGTGGGAGATTGACTCACCGATCCAAGCCACATGCACCTCCTGCTAAAGGTGCGCCACTGCTGCTTGGAGATTTCTTCTACCTAGGCTCGCATCTGACGAGGCCTGAGTATGCACATTGTGATGTTTAGAAAAAGTGTGCAGACTGGACCAGGTTGCTGCTTTGCATACCTGCTCTGCCGAAGCCTGGTGCCGAAGCGCCCAAGGGGCGCCCACTGCCAGAGTAGAGTGCGCTCTGATCCCTGCAGGAATTGGTGCGCCTCTAATCCGGTAAGCCTCTTGAATAGTTAGGGTATGTGCACACGCTGCGGATTCCGCTGCGGTTTTGGCCGCTGCGGACCCGCAGCAGTTTTAGCTGCGGTGTACAGTACCATTCAAATGAATGGTAAACAAAAACCGCAGTGTAGACAGTGCGGAAAAATCCACGCGGATTTCCTGCGGTTTTGAAACCGCAGAAAGAATTGACATGTCAATTCTTTCTGCGGAATCCGCAGCGGGTTCCTATCTCCACCATTGTGGAGATGGTGAATCCGCAGGACCAAACCACAGGCGAAAACCGCAAAAAAGGTTTTATCTGCGGTTTTTGCAAAATCCGTGCGGATTAATCCACAGCGGATTCCGCAGCGTCTGCACACACCCTTAGGCGGATCCATCTGGCTATGGTCGACTTTGAAGTCCCTTCCTGCGCCCTTCGGGGATAACAAACAGCGAGTCTGTCTGGCGAAAGGGTGCCGTCCGCGACACATATCTTCTGAGCGCTTTCACTAGGTCCAATGTGTGGAGTGCCCTTTCTACCTGATGTACTGGCGCTGGGCAAAATGAAGGCAGAACAATGTCCTCATTAACGTGAAACGAGGAAACAACCTTCGGCAGAAAGGGGGGAGCTGGTCTAAGAACTGCCTTATCCTTGTAGAAGGTAAGAAACGGTGCTGTACAAGATAGGGCTGCCAACTCCGAGACGCGCCTAATAGAAGTTATGGCTACCAAGAATGCGACCTTCCTGGAAAGGTAGGACAACGAAATTTCTCGTAACGGCTCAAAAGGAGCTTCCTGCAGGACACTCAGGACCAGGTTAAGGTCCCAGGAGTCCAGGGGCGCTCTATAGGGGGGTACCAAATGAGAGACCCCTTGAATGAATGTCTTGACCTGCATGTTGGTAGCGATTCTTCGCTGGAAAAGGACGGACATGAAAATCGGAGAGATCTCTACGGTGTTATCCTTGAAAAGTGCCATAAACCTGAAGACACTTGTATCTCCTGCAGCTTGTATCCCTGTGTTGTTGTACAGAGGGGCTGATGAAATGTGATCTGAAGATGCCGCAGCTTAATTGTTCAAGATTAAAGTTTCTTTTATACTGGGATTAATCTTTACCTTTGAAGGTTTATAGTCTCACGTTACATTGTATCCCCAGGTGAGATCCATGGAAATACGATGCTGGTATATAATAAAGCAATTGACCATAGAGAACAAAAGGGATGTTTAGTTTTCATAAACTAACAGATATTTGGACACATTTCAATACCTCCTGTGTCCCAGATTGAAGGGGACAGTCCCGGATTGTCAGCTGACAACAGATCCAACTTCAACTGTTGTAAAATTACACTGTGGAAATGGCCTAAAAATCCACATTCAATGTGTATTTCTTTCTTGATTTTGGCTTGAAAATTAGCCACAGATTTCACATACTCCATTATGCAGATGCCGGAGTCAATCAAATGCCTCCTGATGGTATTGCAGGATGGAGAAGTACAGTGAGGAAAATAAGTATTTGATACTTTGCTAATTTTGCAAGTTTTCCCACCTGCAAAGAATGGAGAGGTCTGTAATTTTTACAATAGGTACACTTCACCTGTGAGAGATAGGGCCCAGTTACACGCTTCAATGTCCCAGCGATCCCACCAACGATCCGACGTGGATGGGATCACTGGGACATAGTTAGCTGATCGCTGGTGACCTGTCACATAGACAGCCCCTCCAGCGATCAGGACCAGCGAGTAAGCTGGTATCCAAGGTAAACAGCGTGTTTCTAAGAGCCACGCAGCTCTTAGATACCCGCTGTTTACCTTGGAAACCAGCTCCCAGCGCAGCGATGCATGCTGGCCAGCGGGAGACCAGCGATCAAAAAACGGCCCAAGACGTTCGAGCGCGATAAGCGATACCTGGCAGGGGTGCAGTCTAATACATGTCACACACAGCGATATCACTGTGGTGTCACAAAATGAGCGATCTCGCTGTGTGTGACGGGGCCTATAGAATCTAAAAATGAAAAAAAAATGAAAATCACAATGTATGATTTTCACATAATGAAATTGCATTTTATTGCATGAAATAAGTATTTGATCACTGACCAACCAGCAAAAATTCTGGCTCTCATAGACCGGTTAGTTCTTTTGTAATAAACTTCCTCCTACTCTGCACTCATTAGTTCTGTTTCACACCTCGGTTTTTCAGATCAGTTGTAACCCGCGAAAATGGCAGAAAACGGATCCGGTGAAGGTTGAATTTTAACCCCTTCACTACCAAGGGTGGTTTGCACGTTCATGACTGGGCCAATTTTTACAATTCTGACCACTGTCCCTTTATGAGGTCATAACTCTGAAACGCTTCCATGGATCCCGGTGATTGTTTTCTCGTGACATATTGTACTTCATGTTAGTGGTAAAATTTCATTCATATAACTTGCGTTTATTTGTGAAAAAAAAACGGAACTTTGGCGAAAATTTTTAAAATTTCGCAATTTTCCAACTTTTAATTTTTATGCCCTTAAATCACAGAGATACGGCACACAAAAAACTTGATAAGTAACATTTCCCACATGTTTACTTTACATCAGCACAATTTTGGAACCAAAATTTTTTTTTGTTAGGAAGTTAATAAGGGTTAAAAGTTGACAAGCGATTTCTCATTTTAGCAACACCATTTTATTTTTATGGACCACATCACATTTGAAGTCCCTTTGAGGGGTCTATATGATAGAAAATACCCAAAAGGGACACCATTCTAAAAACTGCACCCCATAAGGTGCTCAAAACCACATTCAAGAAGTTTTTTAACCCTTCAGGTGCTTCACAGGAATTTTTTTGAATATTTAAAAAAAAAAAATGAACTTTTAACTTTTTCACAAAAAAAATACTTCAGGTTCAATTTACTTTATTTTACCAAGGGTAACAGGAGAAATTGGACTGCAAAAGTTATTGTGCAATTTGTCCTGAGTACGCTGATACCTGATATGTGGGGGGGAACCACTGTTTCGGCGCATGGCAGAGCTCAGAAGGGAAGGAGCGCCGTTTGACTTTTTCAATGCAAAATTGGCTGGAATTCAGATCGGACGCCATGTCACATTTGGAGAGCCCCTGATGTACCTAAACAGTGGAAACCCCCCACAAGTGACCCCATTTTGGAAACTAGACCCCCCCAAGGAACTTATCTAGATGTGTGGTGAGAACTTTGAACCCACAAGGGCTTCACAGAAGTTTATAACGTACAGCGGTACAATTAAAAAAATCATACTTTTTCCACAAAAATGATCTTTTCACCCCTAATTTTTATTTTCCCAAGGGTAACAGGCCCCCAAAAGTTATTGTGCAATTTGTCCTGAGTGCGCTGATACCCCATATGTGGTTGTAAACGATTATCTGGGCGCATGGCAGAGCTCGGAAGGGAAGCAGCGCCATTTGACTTTTTTGGCTGGAATTGAGATCGGACACCATGTTGCGATTGGAAAACCCCTGATGTACCAAAACAGTGGAAACCCCCCACAAATGACACCATTTTGGAAACTCGACCCCCCACGGAACTTATATAGATGTGTGGTGAGCACTTTGAACCCCCCAGTGCTTCACAGAAGTATTTTTCAACAAACATGATCTTTTAGTCCCCTTTTTTTTTTATTTTCCCAAGGGTAACAGGAGAAATTGGACCCCAAAAGTTGTTGTCCAATTTGTCCTGAGTACGCAGATACCTCATATGTGGGAGAAAACTACTGTATGGGCACACGTCGGGGGTAAGGAGGGAAGTAGTGACGTTTTGGAATGCAGACTTTGATGGAATGGTCTGCGGGTGTCATGTGAGTTTGGAGAGCCCCTGATGTACCTAAACTATTGAAACTTCCCACAAGTGACCCCATTTTGGAAACCAGACCCCCCACGGAACTTATCTAGATGTGTGGTGAGCACTTTGAACCCCCAAGTGCTTCACAGAAGTTTATAACGCCCGGGCGTGAAAATAAAAAAAATCATTTTTTTCCACAAACATGATATTTTTGCCCCCAATTTTTTATTTTCCTAAGGGTAACAGGAGAAATTGGACCCCAAAAGTTGTTTTGCAATTTGTCCTGAGTAGGCTGATACCCCATATGTGGGGGTAAACCACTGTTTGGGCGCATGGCAGAGCTTGGAAGGGAAGGAGCACCATTTGACTTTTTCAACGCAGAATTGGCTGGAATTGAGATCAGACGCCATGTTGCATTTGGAGAGCCCCTGATGTGCCCAAACAGTGGAAACCCCCAATTCTAACAACCCTAACCCCAACACACCCCTAACCCTAATCTTAGCCCTAACTCTAGCCCTAACCCTAACGGGAAAATGGAAATAAATACATTTTTTTATTTTATTATTTTTCCCTAACTAAGGGGGTGATAACGGGGGGTTTGATTTACTATTTATGGCGGGTTTTATATTTGGCGGCTGGCAGACGCTAAAAGACGCTTTTTATTGTAAAAATAGTTTTTACATCACCACATATTGAGAGCTAGAATTTTTCCATATTTTGACCCACTGAGTCATGTGAGGTCTTATTTTTTGCGGGACGAGTTGACGTTTATATTGGTATCATTTTTGGGCACGTGACATCTTTTGATCGCTTTTTATTCCGATCTTTGAGACGCAGAATGAACAAAAACCAGCGTTTCATGAATTTCTTTTGGGGGTGCGTTCACACCGTTCCGCATGCGGTAAAATTGATAAAGCGGTTTTATTCTTCGGGTCAGTACGGTTACAGCGATACCTCATTTAGGTCTTTTTTATGTTTTGGCGCTTTTATGCAATGAAAACAATTTTATATAAAAAATAATTATTTTTGCATCGCTTTATTCTGTGAGCTATAACTTTTATTTTTTTGCTAATGATGCTGTATGGCGGCTCGTTTTTTGCGGGACAAGATGACGTTTTCAGCGGTACTATGGATATTTATATGCGTCTATTTGATTGCGCGTTATTGCACTTTTTGTTCGGCGGTATGATAATAAATCATTTTTTGCTTCGTTTTTTATTTTTTATGGGGTTCGCTAAAGGGGTTAACTAATGGGACAGTTTTATAGGGCAGGTCGTTACGGAAGCGGCGATACCAAATATGTGTACTTTTATTGTTTTTTTTGTTTTTATTTCCAAAAAATGAATTTATTTTGGAATATTTTTTTTTTTTAATTTATCTAGCGATTTTTTTTTTAATTATTTTTACTTTTTTTTTTTAAACTTTATTACATTGTCCCAGGGGGGACATAACTGTCGTGTGACAGATCGCTGATCTGTCACATCACAGATCACTGTGACAGATCAGCGATCTGTCACAGGCACTGCACAAGGCTTCCTCGTGCCTGCGCTTTGCAGGCACTGAGGAAGCCAGCTCCCTGCAGGCCCCCGAAGGTCACCGTCGCCATCTTGGATCCAGGGACCTGCAAAGATGGAGCCCCCCGCAGCAGCGCTGCACATTGCGCTGCTGTGGGGGGCTCAGGGAAGCATGGAGGGAGCCCCCTCCCTGCCGATACTTCCCTTTAACCCCCGGTACACCGCGATCGTGTTTGATCGCGGTGTGCAAGGGGTTAACGTGTCGGGGGCAGTCCGTGACCGCCCCTGACACATTGTGCCGGGTGTCAGCTGTGATAATCAGCTGACACCCAGCCGCGATCAGCGACGCTCACCACATGGGCGCCGCTGATCGCTATGACGTAATATTCCGTCCATGGGAATTAGGTCCAGGGTCACATGGATGGAATAGAGAAAGGGAAAAGGGGGAAAAGGGGGAAAAGGGGGAAAAGGGGGAAAAGGGGGAAAAGGGGGAAAAGGGGGAAAAGGGGGAAAAGGGGGAAAAGGGGGAAAAGATTTTTATTACGATCCCGAAACGGCATTATTGGGTTAAAAATGATCCCAGAGCAAAGCTTCCGGGCATGCACACATGAAAATAGCGGACCGTCAAGAGGAAAAAACGTTGCAGTGTCAGTCTCATCCGCCCGGGAGCCAGAAAAATTTTGGCGGATCCGTCAAAAAAACAGGGGTTACGGACGACCGCCAGTCAAGATCCGCCAATAATGTAAGTCTATGGGGGAAAAGACGTATCCGCCCCTTTTTGGCGGATCTGTTTTTTTTCAAAAATTGGTGGATTTTGACTGACGCGAAAAAACTGATGTGTGAAAGAGGCTTTACCTGTAGTAATTGCACCTGTTTCATCTCATTACCTGCAGGGCACGCAAGGTTCCCCGCTGTTCACGTCAGCACATGTCCAGGCTCACTTGAAGTCCACCAATGACCATCTGAATGATGCAGATTAGGCATGATCGAAGGTCATGTGGTCAGATGAGACCAAAATAGAACTTTTTGGTATCAACTCCACTAGCAGTGTTTGGAGGAAGAAGGATGACAAGAGACCCCAGAACACCGTCCCAACCGTAAAGCATGGTGGGGGAAAAAATCCAACTTTGGGGGTGCTTTTCTGCAAAGCGGACAGGACAACTGCACCGTACTGAAGGGAGGATGGGTGGGGTCATGTATCGTGAAATTTTGGCAAACAACCTCCTTCCCTTGGCAAAGAGCATTGAAGATGGGTCGTGGCTGGGTCATCCAGCATGACAATGACCCGAAACACACAGCCAGGGCAACTAAGGAGTGGCTGCATAAAAAGCATTTCAAGATTCTGGAGTGGCCTAGCCAGTGTCCAGACCTGAACCCAATGGAAAATCTTTGGGGGAGCTGAAACTAATTGTTGTCTAGTGACAGCCCCAAAACCAGAAAGATATGGAGATCTGTATGGAGAATCCCTGCTGCAGTGTGTGCACAGCAGGTCAAGAACTACAGGAAACGTCTAACCTCTCTAATTGAGAACAAAGGTTTCTGGACCAAATATTAAGCTCTGTTTTTCTATTGCATCAAATAATTATTTCATGCAATAAAATGCAAATTATGTAAAAATCCTACAATGTGATTTTCTGGGTTTTTTTATTTTTAGATTCCATCTCTCACAGGTGAAGTGTACCTACGATGAAAATTACAGACATCTCCCCATTCTTTGTAGGTGGGAAAACTTGCAAAATTGGCAGTGTATCAAATACTTATTTTCCCCACTGTACTGCCTGGATTTCTCAGCATTGAGGAAAATGAGTAACATTGTTGGCTCCTGCATCTATCCTGAGGCCGCCCTGCCTGTGCACAAGCACATCTCTCACCATTGAGTTTCATAGGAATCCTAAACAATCGAGAAATACGTCTTTAGAAACGTCATATACCGCAGTACAGGAAAATATACCTCTATAAAAGTTCCAAATACCAGTGAGGACTAAATACCTCCCCAACAGTGCAACAAAATACCGCCATGCAGCATTGAACACCTCTCCAGAATGGATCAAACACCATGGTGCGACACTGAATTTGTCTTCACAAATGCCAAATAACAGTGCAGAGCCCAGTGATTGTGGCTGTGTTTACAGTGCTGCAGCCAATCACCGAAGCAGTAGCAGAGGTTGGTTATGTACTGATTGCAAAAATGCAAAACTCCTTTAATTTCTACCCTCATACACATTACTAGAACAAAAGTATCAATATGGCGAAAAAGTAAAAAAAAGTACTTATACACAGTATTTGAGTTTTCATGCTGCACTGAAAAGGATTGATTTTTTTTGTGGATTTTGACCCCATGAGCTGAGACGCCAATATCCACAATTTATTACAACACAGGACTTTGGAGCTAAAATGTTAGATATCGTACTGCGGAGCCAATGAAAAAACAGAGATTGTGACGCTCCTACCTGAACCCCCCTGATATATACCATATACAAGGTGAAGAACGACATTGCCATCTACTCAATTTCAGTAGACAAACCAACTGATCCTCCATGAAGTCCAGTGGCCAGAGGGATGCTGAACAACGTGCAAATCGGATCAGAAAAAGTTGACGATTGTTTCACTGATTAGAGAGCTAAAGAATAGAACGGATACAAGAATGTAGCGCATATCAAACCCTCAGCACCAGGTGGCGCTATAATCTTACATTCACATCACCTTAAAGGCCTGTTTCACACATCAGTTTATTCTGTCAGATGTAATCCCGGATCGCCTGTGTACGGACATCATTGTGTGCCAACAGATTGTTTTTTTGACGGATCCGGCGAAGGAAGAAATTTAGAGGGAGAGGGAAAAATTTTTCAGCCGCCCGAGCAGAGTTTAGGGTTAAATTTGCGGCCGAGGCAAGTCCTCCAGGCATGCGCAATGTAAAATGCGGATCCGGACGCCGGAAAAAACGTTGCATTGTCCGTCCAGGCATGTCGGCGAACGCCAAAATTTTGGCGGATCCACAAAAAAACGGATCCAACGGATGGCCATCCGTCAAGATCCGTCGGTAATGCAACTCAATGGGAAAAAAAAACGGAGCCGCCAAGCAAAATGGCGGATCCGTTTTTTTTTTTTTGGAAAACGGCGGATTTTGACTGATGGTAGCATACGGATGTGTGAAACAGGCCTAAGGCAGCAGTAACTTAGTGCCTTAATATCATAATTCCGCTCGCTGTCATTTTCATTCATTTTCAGCTGCCGAACAAATATGTTTTTTTTTGGGGGGGGGGTCTCCTGACCATCCCGAATAGCAGATATTGGGGGGGGGGGGGGGGGAAACATGCAATCGTCAATTTGTGGCTCTATAAAAACTAAAATTCCTTGTACGCACTGACAACCCAAAGGCTACCAGAACATGCTGAGAGTTGTAGTTTTGAAATAACTGCAGAGGCACACGATGAAACCACTGTACTGACAGGGCAGCAGAAAGATGTCAGGGCTAACCGAAGACAGCAAACTGCTGAAAGAAGCTTTGGATGTGAATGGAGACTGAGGATACATTCACAGATTTGGTGCAATAATGGCTGCAACTATCCCATTCATCTAAATGGAGTTTGCAGAAAACAACCCCAATAAGCACAATAAATAGTTTCAGTGGCAGAAATGTTGCACCCAGTCTGTTCTGTGCAACTATAATACATGACTGATTTTGGTATTAGATGAACACACTATATAAGAAGTCAAGTGAAAGCTTCACAGATGAGTGACAGGAGCGCGGCTGAGTCATCCTCATTGTTATGGATATGAGTCTTTCTGAAGACTTTCTCCTAAGAGAAGGCAATTATGTGGGATCTCATTTATGTCTCGCATCGTCTGCTTGATTAAACATTAATAATGCTGAAGATAAAACTGCAGGTGGGAGATTGGAGAAAGCTTCATACATCGCTTTATATAGAGCATAAACCGTCACTAGATGATAGCCCCAGGTTAGCAGAGGTAGAAAGCTTCCCTGGCCACCAGCCCTGTCTGCAGAGCACAGTGACTGTTTCTTACGACCGCTGCAGACAACCGTGTGTTCTCTCATCCGAGATAATCAGGTCGATTATGCAAATGCACTCTGGTCAGCGTGTGATCATTGTGTTTTCTGATCCTCTCCGATGAGGAGAAGATGCAGAAAATCTCTTATCTTTTCGATTCTGTGAGTCTGGGGAAATCAGACTGCACTCAGATGTCATCCGAGTGCAGTCCAATGGTTTGCACGGACTCATTGACTTTCATGGCCAAGTTTGTTCTGAATATTAGATTAAACTCTGGCATGCTCAGACAGGCCTCATACTCACTTGCGAGAGACTCGCACGATTCTTGTGCGAGTCTCTTGCATGAAAACCTGGCACTGCCGCCGTAACTCGGACCGGAGCGTGCGGCTACATGTATTTCTAAGCAGCCGTACGCTCCGGTCCGAGTACTGGCGGCAGTGCCAGGTTTTCGCGCGAGTCTCTCACAAGTGAGTATGAGCCCTAAAAGAAAAATCTGACATATGTCACAGCCAAAAAGATTAACACTGGGTCGGGTGCAATCTGATATTTTGTCGTCTCCACAAGCCATTATTGATTTGCATTCTGACTCTTTAATGAGCTGGAACTCGCACCTATCATTGTAAACACCTTATGATGCATCACACACCAACATCCCTGCAGTATCCCATCCTGGGAATGCCGCAGCGAAATCCGTAACGGAATGTGCATCGCAGATCAACTAAAATAAAAAATCCAAGTACCGTACTCACCCTCCTGATGGTATCCTCGCTTAGCTCTCCGGCGGTGTCCGTCCGCCCAGACTCCAATGATGACAAGGTGACATACAGAATGTGACCACAAAGTCATTGCCAGCGGCAAAGGAAATTCACCACTATTCGTACTGCGGATTCACAGGGTTTGACTGCAAATTTCTTCAATTTGTAAAATTCTAACCTGTTTAAATCCACGTCGATTTTTGTTATTTTGTAATGGTGCATTTAACAACAATGGTATAGCCTCAGTGGAAAGGTCCCATGAGAGTGTGCCCTAGTGGGGAAATCCACAACTAATCAGCGCTTTTTCTGCATCAGATATTGACATTCTGTGGGTTTAAACAACAGCATTGCAGCCAGAAGACAAAGAAGCTCCTGGCCGGGCACAGCGGAGGTCTGGACTCTACAGAGAGGGGGTCAGCAGAGCGGTGGTGACTTTTCCGCCCTCTGATCCTCAGCACTTGGCCCCCTGTTCTGTAACATTATGGGGTCTCTACTTCATGGCTGACTTGCTGTGATTTCTTCCACTTCTGAATAATATCACTCACAGGTGATAAGGGAAGAATTAGGAAGAGAGAATGGTCATGGACGGTGGCTCCTATTACAGGACCGCGCTGGTATCCATAAGCTCTGCACCACCAGCCAGTTAGTAAAGGGGCAGACAGCACGATGCAGGGATGGATGTTGTACAATGGGGGTGAAGGAAAAAACGGAATTCAATGATTATGCCTCCACTTTTCTCCACATACTATATGTCTTACGGCACATGCTGCATTATGAAGCACAACCACTAGATGGCGATGTCTCTCTTGCTGAGACTGGCAGATAATAGGCTCTTGTTATGGAAGCAGGTTAGTGGCCATCAGAGCAGGTGGGGTATGTAATAGAACGCATAACATGAGGTGCATATGCACATATTAACATCTAACTGTATTCAAAATGAGACATTTGGCAAAATATTGATCAATAAATAGACCACCAGCAGCGCTGGCTTCTCCCTTCCCTTCTGAGAGGTGCGGGGGCCCAATATTACCCTGAAAGCGGGTGGACTTGTGCACTATCAGGAGCTATGCTGAGGCTTCACAGGGGCCCGAGAGGTGCGGGGGCCCAATATTACCCCCAAAGCGGGTGGACTTGTGCACTATCAGGAGCTATGCTGAGGCTTCACAGGGGCCCGAGAGGTGCGGGGGCCCAATATTACCCCCAAAGCGGGTGGACTTGTGCACTATCAGTAGATATACTGAGGCTTCACAGGGGCCCGAGAGGTGCGGGGGCCCAATATTACCCCCAAAGCAGGTGGACTTGTGCACTATCAGGAGCTATACTGAGGCTTCACAGGGGCCCGAGAGGTCCGGGGGCCCAATATTACCCCCAAAGCGGGTGGACTTGTGCAATATCAGGAGCTATACTGAGGCTTCACAGGGGCCCGAGAGGTCCGGGGGCCCAATATTACCCTGAAAGCGGGTGGACTTGTGCACTATCAGGAGCTATACTGAGGCTTCACAGGGGCCCGAGAGGTCCGGGGGCCCAATATTACCCCCAAAGCGGGTGGACTTGTGCACCATCAGGAGCTATGCTGAGGCTTCACAGGGGCCCGAGAGGTCCGGGGGCCCAATATTACCCCCAAAGCAGGTGGACTTGTGCAATATCAGGAGATATACTGAGGCTTCACAGGGGCCCGAGAGGTCCGGGAGCCCAATATTACCCCCAAAGCAGGTGGACTTGTGCACTATCAGGAGCTATACTGAGGCTTCACAGGGGCCCGAGAGGTGCGGGGGCCCAATATTACCCTGAAAGCGGGTGGACTTGTGCACTATCAGTAGATATACTGAGGCTTCACAGGGGCCCGAGAGGTGCGGGGGCCCAATATTACCCCCAAAGCAGGTGGACTTGTGCACTATCAGGAGCTATACTGAGGCTTCACAGGGGCCTGAGAGGTGCGGGGGCCCAATATTACCCTGAAAGCGGGTGGACTTGTGCACCATCAGGAGCTATGCTGAGGCTTCACAGGGGCCCGAGAGGTCCGGGGGCCCAATATTACCCCCAAAGCGGGTGGACTTGTGCAATATCAGGAGCTATACTGAGGCTTCACAGGGGCCTGAGAGGTCCGGGGGCCCAATATTACCCTGAAAGCGGGTGGACTTGTGCACTATCAGGAGCTATACTGAGGCTTCACAGGGGCCCGAGAGGTCCGGGGGCCCAATATTACCCCCAAAGCGGGTGGACTTGTGCACCATCAGGAGCTATGCTGAGGCTTCACAGGGGCCCGAGAGGTCCGGGGGCCCAATATTACCCCCAAAGCGGGTGGACTTGTGCACTATCAGGAGTTATACTGAGGCTTCACAGGGGCCCGAGAGGTGCGGGGGCCCAATATTACCCCCAAAGCAGGTGGACTTGTGCACTATCAGGAGCTATACTGAGGCTTCACAGGGGCCTGAGAGGTGCGGGGGCCCAATATTACCCTGAAAGCGGGTGGACTTGTGCACCATCAGGAGCTATGCTGAGGCTTCACAGGGGCCCGAGAGGTCCGGGGGCCCAATATTACCCCCAAAGCGGGTGGACTTGTGCAATATCAGGAGCTATACTGAGGCTTCACAGGGGCCTGAGAGGTCCGGGGGCCCAATATTACCCTGAAAGCGGGTGGACTTGTGCACTATCAGGAGCTATACTGAGGCTTCACAGGGGCCCGAGAGGTCCGGGGGCCCAATATTACCCCCAAAGCGGGTGGACTTGTGCACCATCAGGAGCTATGCTGAGGCTTCACAGGGGCCCGAGAGGTCCGGGGGCCCAATATTACCCCCAAAGCGGGTGGACTTGTGCACTATCAGGAGCTATACTGAGGCTTCACAGGGGCCCAAGAGGTGCGGGGGCCCAATATTACCCCCAAAGCGGGTGGACTTGTGCACTATCAGGAGCTATGCTGAGGCTTTCTTCTATGTCTGCCAATGGTTTTTGATTAGTTTTCCCTTTTCTGTGTTTTGGTGCAAATTTGAAGCATTTTTCTATATTTTAGTCAGTACAGAAAAGCTTCAATTCTGAACTTAACTAAATTCATTGCTCCGTGTAGAAGACGATAAAAAAAAAAGCATAAAAACAATCTTAATTTTTTTTTTTTAGCCACTAAAATAAAACCTAAAAATCTACACACGTTGTCTATCGCCATAGCGGTGCTCACCTGGAGAAACGCGATCTCAGGTCGTTTTACCGCACAGTGAACGTCACAGACACAATGAAGAAGTCGCCCAATATTACACTTTTATAATAAAGTAATAAACTCATGGCTCTTGGAGAATAAATAATAGAAAGGCAAAAGCAAAACAAAAAAAAAAACTCCAGTCATGAAGGGGATGAATGGCGGCACAGGTATCGCCCACTAGGACCTGCTGGGATAGGTTTGGCGTGTTTTATGTCTGTCAGGTGAAGGTTCCCATTGTGCACAGAG
This sequence comes from Dendrobates tinctorius, assembly GCF_039654945.1. Lineage (NCBI taxonomy): Eukaryota > Metazoa > Chordata > Amphibia > Anura > Dendrobatidae > Dendrobates > Dendrobates tinctorius. The sequence continues at coordinate 4,964,440 of NW_027361881.1, read as the reverse complement.
TCTGCTCCTCTATCACACGCCATGTTACCTCACTGACCAGCCATATATATGGATATATAACAACACTTTTGTGGAAAATAGGCATTTTTATGACAAAAACTCCATGTTTTCTGCTTTTCCCTCACTGGCTGATGCAGCAGATACAAGAATCAGCCTCAAAGTGAAAAAATTGAGAAACTTTTACCTCAGAAAATCATCAATAACTCAACAGTTTCCACAACACGCCTGAGCGCGCGGCTCTCTCCCGCTGCTGCTGGACTCCATTTCCCAGCATGCACTCCTGCACAGACGGCTGTGATTGGTGGATCCTGAGCGCGCATGCTCAGTCAGTGCTCCGAGCATCTCCTCTCCCTCAAACAAGAGCCGTGTTTCTCCGGTGAGGGTGTAGAAATGTCGGCAATAGCCGAAGCTGCTGGGGCACCGGGAGGAGGGATAACACCCGATGCTGCAGCTTTACCCCCATATACGTGGTATATAATAGTCAGATACTGGCGCTCTGCAGCTGACCGCCATCTCTGCCCATGGAATCTGCTCCAAACCGATCAAAAGGCGGGAAAATAAACTCATCAGGAGAAGAAAACGCGTCCAAAAACGGAGACTTTCTGCTGCGGTTTTCTGCCCTAAAACACGCAATAACAATCTTCTCTGATTATCGTTGACGGACATATCATTGGTGCAGCCAGGGGCCCGAGAGGCCTTTATTACGTCCCTAGCGGGTGGGCCTGTGCACTATGAGGAGCCGCCAATGGTTTTTGATTTGTTTTCCCCTTTATTTTCTGCGTTTTGGTGCAAATTTGACCCATTTTTTATATATTTTTTTTTTTAGTACAGAAAAGCTTCAATTCTGCACTTAAAAACGCAATCGCATTTTTATTCTACCTAGAGCCAATAGGAAAAAAAATGCATAAAAAAAATCAACCTTAATATTTTTTTTTTAAACTTTTTAGCTAATAAAATAAGACTGAAGCGGAAAATACAAGAAAAAAGTTTGTCGTGTGTGTGCGCGGATTATACGTCTGCTCCGCTGTCACACGCCGTGTTACCTCAGCGGCCCATTACACTGGAGAATGGATCTAAAAGGAGACTTTGAGGGGAAATAGGCATTTTTATGAGGAAAACTCCATGTTTTCTGCTTTTCCCTCACTGGCTGATGCTGCAGATACAAGAATCGGCCTCAAAGTGAAAAAATTGAGAAACTTTTACCTCAGAAATCATCAAATTAGTCAAGTTTCCACAACGCGGATTTCTCCCGCCGGACTCCATTTCCCAGCATGCACTCCTCCACGACATGTTTCACTCTTACAGGCTTCGTCAGGGGGAATGAGGCAAACTACTTGTAACCTCCCCACCTGACATCAGACCATCATGATTCCCAATCTACAGCGAATCTGAGCCTCCATAATGCCGAGCCAAGGTGCATCCATCAGAGCTGTACGTCCATGTCACAGATGAGCGATGGTCTCTTGTCTGCGGCCAGTGCAAAGAAGGCCGCCATGTTGGAAAGCATAAAATCATAATGGTCTCCAAGATAATGGCGTCCGCTCCATACTACAGGCTTCAGAAAGATGGCAGCGAAGCCTTGTAAGGGTGAAACATGTTGGGGGAGCTCTTGACTGTCTGTGGTTATATGACAAGATTGATGTAACCCCTGATGGTAGATAATGGACGGCAGGCCGGGTCAAGCCGACCAGCAAGCATAGTAGTCGCAGAGCTCCTCCCCCGAGGAGCCATGTTTGAGGAGAGAATCAAGAGGAACCATTTCTGAGGTAAAATTCTGGTAAATAATGGCTTTTATTGCCCATTTCTGGGTAGATGACACATTAAAAATATTTCTACATATTTTTTTGCCTTCTCTGCCCATTTTTAATTTTTTTTTTTCCCTCCCCTTCTTCCAAGAGCCATAACTTAAATATTCCTCTGTCTCCATCACCGTATAAGTGAGGTTTTTACATAATTAACAGGAAAAAAAAAATTCCAAGTGCGGTAAAAAATGTAATGCCGCCATTGTATTTTGGTTTCTCTCTTTGACGCCATTCACGGTATGGTAAAAATGACCTGGAAACACCATTTTGTAGGTGGGCACAAAAATACTGAAATTATGTAGATTTTTTTTTTATTTAAGTTGCTAAAATAATTCCAAAATTTGTAAAAAAAAAAAAAATTGGGTTGGTGTCGCCAGTTCCATAATCTGAGACGTCTTAATTTTTTTTTCTCCTGAAGGAGCTGGGGGAGGTCTTGTTTTTTACTGGTTTTATAAGTATTATTTTGGGGTACTTAAAACGTTTATATTGCATATTTTGGGTCTCGTGATTGGGGCATATATGTGTTAATAAATGTTAGTTTGATAAGGTTTTTATGGACGCGGTAATACTAAATATATAAAAAAAATTAAAGGCCAAATCCAGTTTAATGTGCTAATAATTGTAATGAATCTGTGAGAACACATGCCATATGGATGGTGGCCCGTATCGCATCTGTTTTTTGCACACCCACTGATCTATATTAGGCACGTCTTATCTGAAATATGGATAAAAGTGGTGAAAGCTGCGACTTTTTTTGACACGCAGACCATCAGTCCGAATGTAAAAACTTTCATGTGAACTAAGACATTGACTTGCGTTGGTCATTATGTTGGCTGTACGCATACAGACAGCACACGGACTGGTCTGAATGAGCCCTTAGGTTGGGTTCGGATCGGCCATATTGCAGGAGTGGGGCCCGCTGACATCAGCGCCTGTTTCACCTGGATGTGCGTTCCCGCATGCACGTTCAGCTGACATGTATTACAGTGCAGAGACCTTCCGGCTCCCTGCGCTGTAATAAATGCTGCCGGCTAGTTAGAGGCCAACAGTAGAATGTAGGGCGGCACATGGCAGTGACGTCATGGGATGGCCATTCCCAAACCTTGAAGTCAGCTGCGGCTTCTGCGCCGGTTATAGAGGAAAATGCCACACGTTGTGTGAGCCGGGGAAAGTAAGAATGCTGTATATTTCTTTTTAAAATGTGCTGGAGAAGAATGGAAGGGGCCCACAATGGTGGACATCATACCAGGAAGTGGCCCAGGGTGAAGGACCTTGTTATAGAATGGGGCACATTATTGCTGGAAGGGCCCAGGATGGGGGCTATTATTACTGGAAGTTTTCCAGAATGGAGAACATTATTATAGGAAGGGGCCCCTGATGGGCTATGTTATTCAATAAAGGGCCCACGACGGGGGACATTATTACTTGATGGGGGACATTATACCAAGAAGGGGTCAAGGATGGGGATCATTATACCAGGAAAGGGTCCAGGATGGGGGACCTTATACCTTGAAGGATTCAAGGATAAGGGACATTGTTATAGAATGGAGCGCATTAATACTAGAAGGGCCCATGATGGGGGATATTATTACTGGAAGTTTCCTGGAATGCAGGACATAATTATAGAAAGGGTGCCCCGACTGGCTACATTGTTAAATAAAGGGCCCACGATGGGGGACATTATTACTTGATGGGGAACATTATATCAGGAAGGGGAAGGAACCAAGGATGAGGGATATTGCTATAGCATGGGGCCATAGATGGGGGACGTTATTCCTGGAAGTGGCCCAGGATGAGGGACCTTGTTATAGAATGGGGCGCATTATTACTGGAAAGGCCCAGGATGAGGGATATTATTACTGGAAGTTTTCCGGAATGGAGGACATTATTATAGGAAGGGACCCCTGATGGACTTCATTATTAAATAAAGGGCCCACGATGGGGGACATTATTACTTGATGGGGAACATTATATCAGGAAGGGGAAGGAACCAAGGATGAGGGATATTGCTATAGCATGGGGCCATAGATGGGGGACGTTATTCCTGGAAGTGGCCCAGGATGAGGGACCTTGTTATAGAATGGGGCGCATTATTACTGGAAAGGCCCTGGATGAGGGATATTATTACTGGAAGTTTTCCGGAATGGAGGACATTATTATAGGAAGGGACCCCTGATGGACTTCATTATTAAATAAAGGGCCCACGATGGGGGACATTATTACTTGATGGCAGGGCTGTGGAGTCGGAGTCGGTGCTCATTTTGGTGGAGTTGGAGTCGGTATAAAATGGACCGACTCCGACTCCTAAAATATATAATAAATTGGGTACAGTAGTTCAATGCAGAATATGCTGAATATTTTTTCAGAGGAGTTTGGGAAAGTTATGAAATGTCCCATAAATGACTGTTCTATTCCTGATCTAAGGCTACATTCACACACAGCGTTTATTCTGCGTTTTTTGAGGATACGTTTTTCAGTTGCAAAAGCAGATCAGCTTTTTAAAAAACCGCATCACCTGAAAGGTTTTTGAGCTCATAGATAATGTTTTCAATAGCAAAAGCAGATTAGAAATCTGCTCTATCTATATATCCATTTATCCATATCTGTCTATCCATATCATATCTGTACCAAAAAGAATGAAAGCCGGGTAGCACACAGACTAACACTACTTTTTTTTTAGCACCAGTCAGGTACACCTCATAGCTGCCCAAAAGGACGCCCAGGACAGGCATTGCTCGTCTTCAGTAACACATCAACAACAACTGATAGTTGGAATAAATAGACTGCATTCACCACCACATCTTCTTAAGGTGCAGGCTTTAATTTCAAGTGTAGGGGTGTGAAGTATGAGGTTCCGCAGCAGCTGAGGTGTGCAGTATGAAATTCTGCGGAACAGTATGACATTCTACCCCCCCCCCCCCCCCCCCCCGGTTTGATCCTGGCTACACCCATAGTGTGAATGCAGCCTGAGGATCTAGGCTTTATCTGAGCCAAGATAAGTCATGGTATGTGTGTGTGTGTATATATATATATATATATATATAGTACAGACCAAAAGTTTGGACGCACCTTCTCAATCAAAGCGTTTTCATTATTTTCATGACTATGAAAATTGTAGATTCACTCTGAAGGCATCAAAACTATGAATTAACACATGTGGAATTATATAATTAACAAAAAAGTGTGAAACAAGTGAAAATACTGTGTGTCTTATATTCTAGGTTCTTCAAAGTAGCCACCTTTTGCTTTGATTTCTGCTTTGCACACTCTTGGCATTCTCTTGATGAGCTTCAAGAGGTAGTCACCGGAAATGGTTTTCACTTCACAGGTGTGCCCTGTCAGGTTTAATAAGTGGGATTTCTTGCCTTATAAATGAGGTTGGGACCATCAGTTGTGTTGTGCAGAAGTCTGGTGGATACACAGGTGATAGTCCTACTGAATAGACTGTTAGAATTTGTATTATGGCAAGAAAAAAGCAGGTGAGTAAAGAAAAACGAGTGGCCATCATTACTTTAACCCCTTCATGACCCAGCCTATTTTGACCTTAATGACCTGGCCATTTTTTGCAATTCTGACCAGTGTCCCTTTATGAGGTAATAACTCAGGAACACTTCAACGGATCTTAGCGATTCTGAGATTGTTTTTTCGTAACATATTGGGCTTCATGTTAGTGGTAAATTTAGGTCGAAAATTTTTGCGTTTATTTGTGAAAAAATCAGAAATTTGGTAAAAATTTTGAAAATTTCGCAATTTTCACATTTTGCATTTTTATTCTGTTAAACCAGAGAGTTATGTGACACAAAGTGGTTACTAAATAACATTTCCCACATGTCTACTTTACATCAGCACAATTTTGGAAACAAATTTTTTTTGTTAGGAAGTTATAAGGGTTAAAAGTTGACCAGCGATTTCTCATTTTTACAACAAAATTTACAAAACCATTTTTTTTAGGGACCACCTCACATTTGAAGTCACTTTGAGGGGTCTATATGGCAGAAAATACCCAAAAGTGACACCATTCTAAAAACTGCACCCCTCAAGCTACTCAAAACTACATTCTAGAAGATTATTAACCCTTCAGGTGTTTCGCAGGAACTAAAGCAACGTGGAAAGAAAAAATGGCCATTTTAATTTTTACAACAAAAATTTTCTTTTAGCATCAATTTTTTCATTTTCACATGGGCAACAGGATAAAATTGATGGGCAATTTCTCCTGAGTACACCGATACCGCATATGTGGTCATAAACCACTGTTTGGGTGCACGGCAGGGCTCAGAAGGGAAGGAGCGCCATTTGACTTTTGAATGGAAAACATGCTGGAATATTTAGCGGACACCATGTCTCGTTTGGAGAGCCCCTGTCTGCCTAAACTTTAGATCTCCCCCACAAGTGACCCCATTTTGGAAACTAGACCCCCCCCAAGGAACTTATCTAGATGCATAGTGATCACTTTGAACCCCCAGGTGCTTCACAAATTGATCGGTAAAAAAAAAAAAAGTACTTTTTTTTCACACAAATTTTCTTTTAGCCTCAGTTTTTTCATTTTCACATGGGCAACAGGATAAAATGGATCATAAAATTTGTTGGGCAATTTCTCCTGAGTACACCGATACCTCATATGTGGTCATAAACCACTGTTTGGGCGCACGGCAGGGTCCGGAAGGGAAGGAGCACTATTTGACTTTTTGAATGGAAAATTAGCTCCAATCGTTATCGGACACCATGTCGCGTTTGGAGAGCCCCTGTGTGCCTAAACAGTGAAAACCCCCACAAGTGACCCCATTTTGGAAACTAGACCCCTTATGGATCTTATCCAGATGTGTAGTGAGCACTTTGAACCTCCAGGTGCTTCACAGAAGTTTATAACGCAGAGCAGTGAAAATAAAAAATCATTTTTTTTCCTCAAAAATGATTTTTTAGCACGCTATTTTTTATTTTCACAAGGGTAACAGGAGAAATTGGACCACAAAAGTTGTTGTGCAATGTGTTCTGAGTACACCGATACCCCATATGTGGGGGGGAACCACTGTTTGGGCGCACGGCAGGGCTCAGAAGGGAAGGAGCGCCATTTGAGTTTTTGAAATTAAAATTACCTCTAATCGTTAGCGGACACTATGTCGTGTTTGGAGAGCCCCTGTGTGCCTAAACATTGGAGCTCCCCCACAAATAACCCCATTTTGGAAACTGGACCCCCTAAGGAACTTTTCTAGATGCATAGTGAGCATTTTGAAACCCCAAGTGCTTCACAAAAGATTATAACGCAGTGCCGTGAAAATAAAAAATATTTTTTTTTCCTCAAAAAATTATTTTTTAGTGCACAATTTTGTATTTTCACAAGGGTCCCAGGAGAAACTGGACCCCAAAAGTTGTTGTCCAGGTTGTCCTGAGTGCGCTGGTACCCCAGGACTTTGGGCACACGTCGGGGCTCGGAAGGGAAGTAGTGACGTTTTGGAATGCAGACTTTGATGGAATGGTCTGCAGGCATCATGTTACATTTGCAATAAAAAAAGAGAAGAGCCAGCACTGCCAGTGGTCAGAACGCATAACATGAGGTGCATATGCACATATCTTACTGCATTCAAAATGAGACATTTAGCAAAATATTGATCAATATATTGAGCCACCCCGCCACGCCAAGGCAATCTCATATGGGCGGTCCTACTCTACATTTTTATTTATTCACTGTGCCATTGCGGCCTCCTAAATGTTTTAAAAGCAAGACCATATCAAATGCAATCCATACCTGAAGCATATCTGCATCACTCCCGTGCAGCCAGATGGAGCAGGTGCAGATGAAGGCCAACCAGGTCTGAACACAGACATCTCAGGTTTGACCTCCACACACTGCCCAACCAGCAAACACAGATGAAGGGCAATGCAGGCTCAGACATGGATGCAAAAATAAATAAAGCCTGGGGCAGGGCGGGGCTGCCGTGAGTGTGCACAGCAGCCTAGATCAATCACAATAAACACAGAAAAGATGGCGAACATGACCCAGCTTGCACGGCAACAGTGGTGGTCAGCCACAAAACCAATTTGCAATAAAAAAAGAGAAGAGCCAGCACTGCCAGTGGTCAGAACGCATAACATGAGGTGCATATGCTTGGTTATGTCCGCCATAATTTTTCTGTGTTCATTGTGATGGATTAGGCTGCTGTGCACACACACGGCAGCCCCACCCTGCCCCAAGCTTTATTTAATTGTGCACCTGTGTCTGGACCAACATCGCCCTTCATCTATGTTTGCTGGTCAGGCAATGTGTGGAGGCCATTCCTGATATGACTGTGTTCAGACCTGGTTGGCCTTCATCTGCACTTGCTTCATCTGGCTTCATGGGAGCGATCCAGTAATGTTCAGGTACAGATTGCACTTGATGTGGTCATGCTCTAAATGTATTTAGGAGGCCGTAATGGCACAGCATTTATTAAAAATGTATAGAGTAGGACCCCCCATATGAGATTGCCTTGGCGCGGCGGGGTGGCTCAATTGAATTGATCAATTTTTTTGCTAAATATCTCATTTTTGAATACAGCTAGACATTATGTGCATATGCACTCCAATTTATGCGTCCTAACCTTAAGCAGTGCTGGCTTCCCCCCCTATTTTTCGTCATGTTACATTTGCAGAGCCCCTGATGTACCTAAACTGTGGAAACTCCCCACAAGTGACCCCATTTTGGAAACTAGACCCCCCCAAGGAACTTATCTAGATGTGTGGTGAGCACTTTGAACCCCCAAGTGCTTCACAGAAGCTTATAACGCAGAGCCGTGAAAACAAAACATCATTTTTTTTTTTGCTAAAAAAAATGATTTTTAGCCAGCAATTTTTTTTTTCACAAGGGTAAAAGGATAAATTGGACCCCAAAAGTTCTTGTCCAGTTTGTCCTCAGTACGCTGGTAACCCATATGTGGGTGGGGACCACTGTTTGGGCACACGTCGTGGCTCGGAAGGGAAGTAGTGGCATTATGAAATGCTGACTTTGATGGAATGGTCTGCGGGCATCATGTTACATTTGCAGAGCCCCTGGTGTGCCTAAACTGTGGAACCCCCCCACAAGTGACCCCATTTTGGAAATTAGACCCTCCAAGGAACTTATCTAGATGTGTGGTGAGCACTTTGAACCCCCAAGTGCTTCACAGAAGTTTATAATGCAAAACTGTGAAAATAAAAAAATCATTTTTTTTCCTCAAAAAATGATTTTTTAGCTCGCAAATTTTTATTTTCCCAAGGGTAACAGGAGAAATTGGACCCCAAAACTTGTTGTCCAGTTTGTCCTGAGTACGCTGATACCCCATATGTGGGGAGGAACCATTGTTTGGGTGCACGTAAGGGCTGAGAATGGAAGTAGTGACATTTTGAAATGCAGACTTTGATGGAAAGGTCTGCGTTCGTCGTTACGTTTGCAGAGCCCCTGATGTGCCTAAACAGTAGAAACCCCCACAAGTGACCCCATTTTGGAAACTAGACCTTCCAAGGAACTTATCTAGATGTCTGGTGAGCACTTGTAACCCCCAAGTGCTTCACAGACATTTATAACGCAGAGACGTGAAAATAAAAAAAATCATTTTTTAGCCCCCAATTTTTTATTTTCCCAAGGGTAACAGGAGAAATTAGACCACCAAAGTTGTTGTGCAATTTTTCCTGAGTACGCTGATACCCCATATGTTGGGGTGAACCACTGTTTAGGCACACGTCGGGGCTTGGAAAGGAGGGAGCACCGTTTGACTTTTTGAACGCAAAATTGGCTGGTATCAATGGTTGCACCATGTCGCGTTTGGAGACCCCCTGATGTGCCTAAACAGTGGAAACCCCTCAATTCTAACTCCATCCCTAACCCCAACACACCCCTAATCCCAACCCCAACACTCCCCTAACCCTATCCGTAACCCTCTTTCCATCCCTAACCCTCTTTCCATCCCTATCCCTCTTTCCATCCCTATCCCTCTTTCCATCCCTATCCCTCTTTCCATCCCTATCCCTCATGGAAAAATAAAAATAATTTCTTTATTTTATTAGTTGATCCTGCCTATGGGGGTGATAAACGGGGGGTTTATTTACTTTTCATTCTATTTTGATCACTGTGAGAGTTTATCACAGTGATCAAAATAGAATGAAGGGAAATTGCAGACGGCGGGCGGACTGCGCATGCGCCTGCCATTTTCAAGATGGCGGCGCCCATGGTCCGGGACCGCGGGACACCGGGAGGCGGAGAGGGACATCGGAGGTACCGGGGGGGGGTCGGAAGGTGGAGGGAGCACAGAGAAGGGGGAGGGGAGCTGATGATGACGGCGGCGGCACATTGCCGCTGTCAGTCGGTATCGGGGACCGATCGGCCCCGTGAGCCGGTGGGGGGGGGTCGGATCACGGTCTCCAGCCATGTCCGATGCTACTGCAGCATCGGCCATGGCTGGATTGTAATATTTCATCAATTTTCATTGATGAAATATTACTATCGCTCTGATTGGCTGTTAAAAGTGAAACAGCCAATCAGAGTGATCGTAGCCACATGGGGGCGAAGCCATGCCCCCTGTGGTGAAGAACAAAGCCCCCTGTATCTGCGGGTCGGGTGACCTTTCAGTGACCTAGGTCACCCGACCCGCAGGGGGGCTTTAAAGTCATGACGCCACATAGGCGTCATGGGTCGTTCTGGCACGACTTTTCATGACGCCTACATGGCGTCAAAGGTCTTGAAGGGGTTAAGAAATGAAGGTTAGTCAGTCCGAAAAATTGGGAAAACTTTGAAAGTGTCCCCAAGTGCATTGGCAAAAACCATCAAGCGCTACAAAGAAACTGGCTCACATGAGGACCGCCCCAGGAAAGGAAGACCAAGAGTCACCTCTGCTGCGGAGGATAAGTTCATCCGAGTCACCAGCCTCAGAAATCGCAGGTTAACAGCAGCTCAGATTAGAGACCAGGTCAATGCCACACAGAGTTCTAGCAGCAGACACATCTCTACAACAACTGTTAAGAGGAGACTTTGTGCAGCAGGCCTTCATGGTAAAATAGCTGCTAGGAAACCACTGCTAAGGACAGGCAACAAGCAGAAGAGACTTATTTGGGCTAAAGTACACAAGGAATGGACATTAGACCAGTGGAAATCTGTGATTTGGTCTGATGAGTCCAAATTTGAGATCTTTGGTTCCAACCACCATGTCTTTGTGCGACGCAGAAAAGGTGAACGGATGGACTCTACATGCCTGGTTCCCACCGTGAAGCATGGAGGAGGAGGTGTGATGGTGTGGGGGTGCTTGCTTGTGACACTGTTGGGGATTTATTCAAAATTGAAGGCATACTGAACCAGCATGGCTACCACAGCATCTTGCAGCGGCATGCTATTCCATCCGGCTTGTGTTTAGTTGGACCATCATTTATTTTTCAACAGGACAATGGCCTCAAACACACCTCCAGGCTGGGTAAGGGCTATTTGACCAAGAAGGAGAGTGATGGGGTGCTACGCCAGATGACCTGGCCTCCACAGTCACCAGACCTGAACCCAATCGAGATGGTTTGGGGTGAGCTGGACCGCAGAGTGAAGGCAAAAGGGCCAACAAGTGCTAAGCATCTCTGGGAACTCCTTCAAGACTGTTGGAAGACCATTTCCAGTGACTACCACTTGAAGCTCATCAAGAGAATGCAAAGAGTGTGCAAAGCAGTAATCAAAGCAAAAGGTGGCTACTTTGAAGAATCTAGAATATAAGACATATTTTCAGTTGTTTCACACTTTAATTATATAATTCCACATGTGTTAATTCATTGTTTTGATGCCTTCACTCAGAATGAATCTACAATGTTCATAGTCATGAAAATAAAGAAAACTCTTTGAATGAGAAGGTGTGTCCAAACTTTGGTCTGTATTATATATTTACAATTTATTACAGTTTTTTGTGTTCTAAAGTTGTATTCCAATAAATAGATATTATGTTCTATCTAAATATCTTGATTATTCGATCATAGAAATTATTAAATGTCTGATGTTCACATTGTACTACAATACATTTTTCACTTAAATATAAGCAATATATGTCGGAGTCGGTGTAAGGGAAATTGAGGAGTCGGAGTCGCAGGTTTGGTTTACCGACTCCACAGTCCTGCTTGTTGGGGAACATTATATCAGGAAGGGGAAGGGACACAGGATGAGGGATATTGCTTTAGCATGGGGCCATGGATGGGAAACATTGTTCCAGGAAGGGGCCCAGGATGGGGGAGATTATTACATGGGGGGCAAATACGCATGTCTTTATAGTCCCATACATCTGACCAGTATTCAAGTGGATACGAGGTCCAAATTTTACACTTGGTTCTATGGGACTCTAGACAGATACGCCACTGGAGAGAGAATTTCAATCTTATATATACAGTCAAGGACGAAAGTGTTGGCACCCTTTAAATTGTTACAGAAAATTATTAATTTCTACTAAGAAATTATTGTAATTACACATTTTGTTATACACATGTTTATTTCATTTGTATGTATTGGACATCATTTCACACAAAACCCCCAAAATTGTTGGCACCCTCACCTTTATATTTGGTTGCACACCCTTTGGAATAAATAACTGTAATCAGTCGCTTCCTATAACCATCTAAAAGCTTCTTCCACCTCTCAGCTGGAATTTTGGAGCACTCTTCTTTTGCAAACTGCTCCAGGTCTCTTATATGTGAAGGCGCCTTCTCTCAACAACAATTTTAAGATCTCTCCACAGTTTGTCAATGGGATTTAGATTGTGACCCAAAATCCTTTGTCAATCTTCAGATTTCATGATGCTTTTGCACAAATTCAAGGCCACCCAGTGCCAAAGGCATTAAAACTACCCCAAAACATCTGTGACTCTCCACCATTTCTGACTGTAGGTACTGTGTTCTTTTCTTTGTAGGCCTAATTCCGTTTTTGGTAAACCGTAGAATGAAGTGCTATACCATAAAGCTCTATCTTGTTCTCATCTGTCCACAACACCTTTTCACTTAAGGATTTTGGTTTACTCGCATGCATTTTGGCAAACTGCAGGCTATCTTTTTTTATGTCTGTCAGCAGTGGGGTTCTCCGGGGTCTCCTGCCATAGCATTTAATTTCAGATGGTGACAGATAGTTGGCGCTGACATTGATACACCCTGAGCCTGCAGGACAGCTTGAATTTCTTTGGCACTTGATTGGGGCTGCTTAACCACCATCTGGACTATCCTTTTATCAATTTTTTTCTCTGCCATCCACGTCCAGGAAGATTAGCTACAGAGCCATGGGTTGTAAACTTCAAGATTATATTGTGCATGGTGCACAAAGTAACATCAAGATCTCTGGAGATGGACTTTGTAACCTTGACATTGTTGATATTGCTCAACAAATTTGGTTTGCAAGTCCTGACACAGTTCTCTTTCTGTTCTCCATGCTTAGTGTGGCACTCACAGACACACAATGCAAAGATTGAGCCAACTTCTTCCCTTTTTATCAGATGTGATTTTCATATTGCCCACACCTGTTACTTGCCACAGGTAAATGTGAATGAGCATCACATGCTGGAAACAAAGTTGTTTACCCACAATTTTGGAAAGGTGCAAATAATTTTGTTTGGACTATTTTGGGGGTTTTGTGTGAAATGATGTCCAGTTTGCTTTTTTTTTTTTTGTGTTGTTCCAATACACACAAAGGAAATAAACGTGTATTACAAACATGTATAATTGTCATAGTTCTCTGGGAGAAATATTTTATTTTCTGAAACAACTTAAATGGTGCAAATGCTTCCAGATAGAGATATATGTATTATTAGTGATATTTGTCCTTTCCATCTCCCAGTGTTGATTTTCCACATTGGTCGGCCCTTCTGCTGTATGGGCAGATAATCCGATACATGACAGTGAGCACGCGTGAGTGACTACATATTTTCCATGTCATTTGGCTGTGCACATATCTTAATGGGTAAGAGTGAGTTACATTATATTTAGCCGGCTGCGACATATTGCCGGCTATAAGCAGCGAGCCTTTCTAATCACAGCCTCGCTGCTCATTGAACTTTCTAAGTCTGTGTTCCAAAAATAGTGTCCGTTCAATACCTCCCAACTAAAGGGCGGCTATTAACATGCCCTACTTAGCCCGCAGCTTCCTCTCATTGTTCGCTGCGTTGGGTGCTTTTTTTTTTTTTTTTTTTTTTTCCGTTTTACTGCTCGAGGTGTTGACTGCCGCCACTTATATACCAGGCCGATAGATCTACAGGCGGCTTTGTTGTTCCAGGGAAGGCTGTGTGTCAAATCTGTCAAAATCCAAACACAGATGTAACTCAATCGATACGACAAACATACGCTCAGCGGCCATAAAGCAAAACGATAATCTGCAATTGTAAAACAAGAGTCAAAGCAGCGCGAGTATATTATTTTATTTTTCTTATACAAAATAGGAGATGAGGTTATTAATTTAGTTCTTGTGAACTAATAATGAATTGTACAGTTTGAAGATATACAATTCTTTTTATTATAGTGTGACCGCTGCTTTATCGTAGCCCTGTTTTTGGCTTTACTTTTGTAGAGGCTACATATGGAACAGCAGCACAAAGGATTTAAGGTGATCAATTGTATAGAGCAGAGCTGGGCAAACTTCTGTCCGTGGGCCACATCCGTCCCTCTGGCAGTACCAGACCTGCGGACATAGACAGCTGCCCACGGGCCGCGCCATACCCTCACCCACTGTCCATCTGCAGTCGCCGACTGTCACCGCAGGATGCAGACAGTGGTGAATACATTAATGGAGGATGGAGCCGCCGGCTCCTTTTTCCACCAATCACCATGTGCAACTAAGCCAGTAGTCGTCACTTCATCGTGCTGTTGTGCAAAGAGCCAGGGGAACGGGGGATAGTGGAGTATGTGTTATTTTTTTTCCATATGTGCATGGGATGTTTGCATGTGTGTATAAGGATGTGGGGAGTGCATACTGTATATAGGGTGCTATGTGGGGCTCATCCCCCTATATTCAGTATGAGCCCTGACATAGCCCCCTATATTCAGTATATGTTGGGGCTCATACTATATATAGGGGGCTATGTGAGGCTCAATCTCTGTAAGGGGCTATGTGAGGGCTCATACTGTATAGAGTGAGATTATGTGGAGCTTATTCTGTATATATTGGCCCTGTGGGTGCTCACACTGCAAATAGAGAGGTTGTGTGGGGCTTACACTGTATATAGTGGGGCTATGTGGGGGGCTCTTCCAGTATATACAGTAGGTGGATGTCAGCATACTTAATTTTTCTCAATATTAAGTGATTCAATTAATAATATTGAGCAAATTTAATTTCAGCCTATTGGTTCAGCCCCCATTACAGTCACGGTCTCCTATGTGGCCCCTCTGGGAAAATGTATTGCCCACCCCCAGTATAGAGGATAGTGACTTGTTATTGCTGTTCTTTGGGGCATTAAACAGAGGGACAGCAGGGAAAATATCTAATGATTGGAAGTGTAAGGATATATTATCATCTGTGTCTAGGGTTCCATTGGGCCATTTACGATCGCACTGAAGTCCCTTAATTTGTTACAAGTTTTCACGACTTTTGCTGCACTTTAAACTTTTTTTTTTTTTTTACTCATTTGGCAATGCTTGGTTAGACCAAGTGTATACATTATCCAGGCCATTGTCCTCACCAGGATAATATGAACACCTGCCAAGGCCAACTTGACTTTAGTTTCCCAAGGTATCAGGGGCAAATACGCTTTAGGATAGGATATTTTTTTTGTTTTTGTCACTAAAGTGTTAATTATTTTTGTCTTTTAGACACATTAACGCAATGAACATACATTGGAATACTCTGAGATCCTGTTAAGATCTGCTTGAAAACCTCAGTCACAGATTCTGTCAAAATGGACCGACCTCCAAATGTGTCTGTTATGAGGTGCAGCGGGGATTATGTGGTAGGTCAAATGTTTTGTTCTTTAGTGATATTACAATGGTACCGCCGAAAATGTCATCTTGTCCCACAAAAAAAGCCACCATAATGCTCCGTCAGCCAAAAAATAAGATACAGCTCTCTGAATAAAGCGATGCAAAAATAATTTGTTTTTCTATAAAATAGTTTTGATTGTGTAAAAGTGCCAAAACCCCAAAAAACTATATATATGTTGTATCGCTGTAATCGTACTGACCTGAAAAATAAAGCTGCCATATTAATTTTACCACAAGCAGAGCAATATAAATAAAAAAAAAAATTCCTGAATTACTGTTTTTTGTTTATTCTACCTCTCAAAAATCGTAATAGAAAGTGATCAAAAATTGTTGTGCCCTAAAATGATACTAATATAAGCATCAACTCGTCCCGCAAAAAAGAAGCCCTCAAATGACTCTTTGGGCCAACATATGGAAAAATTATAGCCGTCAAAATATGGAGATGTTCAATAAAAAGCATCTTTTAGTGTGCAACAGCTGCCAAACATAAAAACCAGATATAAAACTGGTATCGCTGTAATCGCACCGACCAGAAGAACAAAGTAATGTAATCACTTATACCGTATGAGGAATGGCGTAAAAAATAAAACAAATTCTTTACCCACTGATGATTTTTTTTCTTTTTGCCACCCAAAGATCGCAGTAAGACTCTGCGCACATTTATCCTGCACTCTGCGCTGAGCGCTTACACCGGGTTTCCCATGTATATCTCTGAAATATGTGATTCAGACGGAATCCCTGGTGGAAGATTCCTTATAATGAGGCAGATGGAGGCACTGTGGATGCAGTCTGGTCTATGATCCGGCTTTTCTCTAGCACTTGAGGACTCTGTATATGGAGTCTGCAAACTATTCTAGGAAAATAGCCTGCCGTTCCTCCCGTGTCTCACCGTGTGGCTAAACAGTACTGTACAGCAATATATAGGGTATTTCTACATTTGGCAAAAATTATGGGGCAAATGTTGGTGCCATGTTTACCCATTTCCCAGAAAGAAAATGTAAAATTTGTGGCTAACATGCAATCTTGGTGGTAAAAATGTATTTTTCTAATTTTTACAACAAAATTTACAAAACCATTTTTTTTAGGGACCAACTCACATTTGAAGTGACTTTGAGGGGGTCTAATGTATTTAACGGAAAAAAAACCAAAAGTGACATCACTCTAAAAACTGCACCCCTCAAGCTGATCAAAACCACATTCAAGAAGTTTATTGACCCTTCAGGTGCTTCACAGGAATAAATGGAATGTGGAAGAAAAAAAATAGCGGAAACCCCCCTCAAGTGACGCCATTTTGGAAACTAGATCCCTCAGGGAACTTATCTAGACTTGTATTGAGTACATCGAACCCCCTGGTGCTTCACTGAAGTTTATAACGTTGAGCTGTGAAAATAAAATAAAATAAAAAAAATCACATTTTTCCCACAAAAACGTTTTTAGCCCAAAATTTTGTATCTTTAAAAGGGTAACAGGAGAAAATAGACCACAAAATTTGTTGTGCGATTTCTCTAGAGTTCACCAATAGTCTATATGTGGTTGAAAACTACTTTTAAGGCAAAGTGCAGTGATCAGAAGGGAAGGAGCAACACATTAAATTGCAGATTTTTCTGCACTGGTTTGAGGGTGCCATGTCACAATAGGAGAGCCCCTGAGGTGCCAAAACAGCAGAACCACCCTCCCATAAGTGACCCTATTCTACAAACTAGGCCTTTCAATGAATTCATCTATAGGTACAGTGACCATATTGACACCACTGGTGTGTCACAGAATTTTATACCATTGGATAGTGAAAAAATTGCTGGTTAACTTTTAACCCTTATAACTTCCTAAGGAAAAAAAAAATATTTAAAAATTGTCCTGATGTAAATTTGACATGTTATTTATTAACTATTTTGTGTGACACTACTCTGATTTAAGGGCATAAAAATTAAAAGCTTGAAAATTTCAACATCTTTGCCAAATTTCTGATTTTTTTCACAAATAAATGTAAGTTATATGTATATCAAAGAAATTTTACTACTATCATGAAATACAATATGTCATGAAAAAAAGTCTCAATTAGGGAAATCCATTGAAGTGCTCAAGCACCACTGTCATTTAGAGAGGGGTGACCATCATTACCTGCATTTTAAGGATCTTCCTCAGAATAGCATCTATATCCGTGGTAATAAATATAGCCCAGTAATCCATGTTTGGCTTTCCCGCCAGTGATAAGTGCACTGCACGAGCTCTTATGAAAGGCCCTAGTTCAAATATTTGTAAAGTTTAATCTGTCAGGGGCCACAGAGAGCGCTTCAAAGTCTTGCAGGATTTACAAGATTATATTTAAATATCTCGGCACGGTTTTACACTTATGTTTTTGTTGCCCGTCGTAGTGACCACTTAACCTAATAATCCCCAGGATGAAACCAGGATCTTGTATAAAGGCATCACAAGGTTATGGTGAGCTCTGAGAAAGTCTTAGTTCACTGAGATTTTTTGGAAAATTTTTAACCCCTTAGTGACGGAGCCAATTTTTAAAATTCTGACCAATATCACTTTGTGGTGATAACTCTGGAACGCTTCAACAAATCCCAGTGATTTTGAGTTTGTTTTTTCGTGGCACATTTTAATTTATGATAGTGGTAAATTTAGGTTGATATGTTTTGTTTATTTATAAAAAATATCAGAAACTTGACAAAAATGTAAAAAAAAATTGCAATTTTCAAACTTTGATTATCCGTTTAATCCAGATAGTCATACCACAAAAAAACATTAATAAATAACATTTCCCACATGTCTGCCTTACATCAGCATCATTTTTAAAACGCTAATTTATTTTGTTAAGCTTTTAGGAGGTTTAAAAATGTAGCAGTAATTTTTCATTTTTTCAAGGAAAGTTACAAAATTTATTTTTTGAAGGACTTATCTAGGTTTGAAGTGACTTTGGGGGTGTTTTATATTGGAAAACCCCAAAAAGTGATACCATTTTAAAAACAGCACTCCCTGACTTATTGAAAACTGCAGTCAGGTAGTTTATTAACCCTTCAGGTGATTTTCAGGAATTAATGCAATGTGGTATAGCAGGAATGAAAAAATGTTTGTTTACCACCTAAATGTCGCTAACTTCTGAACTGACCACTATATCCGGGAACTTCTGAACTGACCACTATATCCGGGAGACTCTAAAGGCCCTTTTACATTTAGCGATGCACCAGCGAGCCGACCAGCGATCCGACTCGGTCAGGATCGCTTGTGCATCGCTAAATGATCGCTAGTGAGCTGTCACACAGGCAGACCTCACAGCGATGCAGCAGCGACGCAGCACACGGTACTCACCTTTCACACACAGCGATCCTGGCGTCCTCCCGCCCGCCTCCACGCGTCGCTCGTCGTCACAGCAGGAAGCCGACGACGAGAAATGGAGCCGGACATTCTCGCGCGATCAGCGATGGACAGCGGGGGAGCCGGTCGGAGGTAAGTATCACACATAGCGATATCGCTAGCTCGTCACAAAATCGGTGACGTTATAGCGATATCGCTATGTGTAAAACCCCCTTTAGGCCGCTATTTGGCCATGAACAGCTATGGCAAACATCAGGACCACACAATCATAATCTCAATGTGTCAATTAGATTAAAGCGGAAGCCCCCACAATCTTTTAACCATTTTTCTGATGATGTCACTTTTGACAGCAGGAACTAAGGGGTTAAACAGATATGGACGGTGCCAACACTGATTATTTTTGATACAAGTTGTCAGCTAAAGTGGACAGCTGCTGGATTGTCACTTGTATGGGGATGATATTCTCTTACATCTCAGGTCAGTAAAAAGACGTATTGGCTGTCATTAAAGGGTTAAAGAAAACGCACTCCAAAACACACTAACCCCTTCCCACCCTAAAAAAAAGTTCTAATACGCTCTCCCCCTTCATATTATGTTCATATTTTTTTTTCGTTTTTCCAAAGTCTTCAAAGAAAGAAGTTACTTCTTTGAGCCGGAATTGCCAAATTGATGCAAAAATCCGATTCTATGAACAAAAATCTCCTTAAAAAAAAAAGTAACATTTCCTGAAGCAGCTTACACTTGAAAAACCCCATGGGTCTTTCCTTCACCAAAAAATTGTTACTATTTTAAGGTGGAATCGGATACCAGTGAGACGGATAACAATGTCACTTGGCCTCAGGTGATACTTTTTGTGACATTAAATGCTGTTCTAGATTAAATGGATTCCTCTCGATAAAACCACAAGAGTTGGGGATTTACAGTGTTTAAAGTGGTTAATTACCAGGATAGAAATCAAGCAGTGCAACATCTACATGGAGCATGTTTGCCCTGAAAATCGTTTGCACTCTTAAGGAAACCTTAGTGCATTTTTAGCCTAAAACAATTGGAGTAATTGGTCTATAAAGCTTTTATACTTCTAGTGCTCTCTGTCAAACCTTGTCCTAGAAGGACAGCATGGTCGAAAGAATAGAACGAACTAAGTAAAGAGGAAGACCAGCAACCTGATGGCTTGATACTATCAAGATAAAATAGATGCGAAACCTGGATAATAAAGTAACTAGACAGGAAGAACCAACGCCTTCAAAATGTGGTGCTGGAGTAGTGTTGTGAGCTCATCTGTTCATTCACCTTTTGTGTCCGAGGATCTCCCTCTTCTGGTAAAGGAAGGTAGTGAGGCTGATTTGGATGAAAGAAACCAAACACCTGATCAGGTGGATTGTGACTGGGTAACGGGAACTTCAGACTGGATATAAGCAGCCGACGCCCTTCTGAGTGGCTGGTGATTTCTCTGCTGGATTCTTGGAGACCAGTCTGATTCCTGCTTCCCAAAGATAAGTTTTTGCTCTGCTATTGAACTTATTAGTTTTGGTTTTGTTTTCCTTGTTTCTGAGTTCAGCCATCCCCGGCTGGGGGTGTGCTGGATTCTTTTTCCTTGATCAGTGTTCTCTTTTGCTCTGCTTTCAGAATATTCTGAGTGCTGATATAGGGTTTGAAGTCTAGTGACTTCAGGGTCCTTTTTGCTTATCAGTTGTGTTGGTAATATTTTTAGCAGGGTTTTCTCGGATTGCAGACAGCAGCTTTTCTGTCCTGTCCTTTTTAGTTAGCTTGGGCCCCATCGTTTGCTCAACCTATCTTTCTATCTGTGTTAGTGTTTTCATCTTGCTTCACCGTCATTATATGTTGGGGGCTGCCTATTGCTTTGAGGTCTGCTCTGGGGCAGTCAGTTTTTCCCTTTTCTCTCTTTAGACTTATGTAGATCTCCGGCTGTGACGAGGTGTCTAGGATCACCGTAGGAACACTCCACGGCTACTGCTAGTTGTGTGATAGGATTAGGGGTCTGCAATCCGCTAGTTTCCAACCTCTCTGATTTTCTGGGCTGAGCTTGTGTTTTGTTTTTTCCTCCTCGGTGACTCAATCATACCAGAGAAGGATGTTATCAATCCCATGGATGGCAAGAAGAACAAATAAATCTGGGAACAAATCAAGTCCGACATGTCACTTGAAGCAAGGATCACCAAGCTACGACTTGCCTAGTGTGGACACATCATATGAAGAGATAAATCACTGGACAAGGACATCATGGTCAGAAGAATAGAGGGAACAAGGCAAAGAAAAATACCTGCAACCTGATGGCTTGCTACTATCAAGATAATGACGGAGAAGACCCTGGTAGACCTCTCTACGCTTGTACAAGATCGATCTGCCTACAGACTGTTCATCAAGTTGCCATTGCTCGAGATTGAGCTGAAGACCGTTAAATAATAAAAATATTCCAGTTTTTCCCCATATAGACATATTACTGGTAGATGGGTTTCCTTGAGAATTCCTTCCAGGATGATTAGATTTTAATCTCTACTAGTAACAGAAAGTATGATAGTGCTATTCCAAACGTTGGCAACAAATATATGTGGCTGTTTTACCAGTCTCAAAGGGATTGTCTAGGATTTAAAAAAAAAAAACATGGCCTCTTTATTCCCAAAACAGCACCTGCCTGCTGTGTGTCATATTTTCCAGCATGATGGGAATGAATAAGGTTGAGCTGTAATACTACGCACAACCTGCAGTGGCACTGTTTTAGCAAGACTGCAGCCATGCTTTTGTAATCCTGGACTATCAGATAATTATTGGCCAGAATGAGTTTGATTGGTTATACATTGGATTGCTGGTTGGAGCCATTAGACTGGCAGATACTGTAAGTGAGGAAGATAATGGTCCTCCTTTGTCTGACTTGTATGTGTTTAGACGGTATTAGAGAAGAGCGTTATAATCTTGTTTAAGACGAACTGTAAAGCGCTGCGGAATATGTTGGCGTTATATACGGTAAATAAAGATTATTATTATTTATTATTATGGAAGTATGTGTGTAAAACAATCTGAATTTAGCCCACCGCCCATCTGTAAGGGCTTGTCCATATTTACTCTTTCCTACTAAGTGATACATCAACCCCACCAGTTTATATAATTCATCTCACATCTTTTTTTTGGACGGGTGATAACTACCATCATTTTTGAGCAAAGTTTAGTAGCCAAGTTAGTCTTAGCCAATTATGGCGAGGAATACGTATGACTTTCTGACTTAGTTTGTCAATATCTTTTATTACTTTGTGAGATACTTTTACAAAGTTTACATATTTTGATCTGTCTGGGTATACCTTGGTTATAATTACTACTGATTATTACTTGTTGGATCTGTTTGTTTTACATCTCCCAGAACGTCCAGCTAGTGAACAGGTTATGATCATGAGTGATCTTTGTCCATTGTTCCTGGTCAGACTGCTACCCGCAAAGCTCCGCAGATCAGGTGTCCTTTTATACCTGACTACTCTCCATGGAAAATCCAGTGTTACCAGATGTAAATACAAAGCCCTCAGTCAGATACGTTTCACTTGACTATTCATAACAGACTAGAACCTTACACCGGTATGGGGTCTTTTCTACAATCCCACCATGAAAGATAGATGAACTTCTGAAAGCCTATTATGAAGTTCAGACTGTGCCAAGTTTCCAGGGAATGTAAGTGATAAGACCTGCTGTAGAAGATGCTAACCTTGTGTGTGGGAATAATTCTCAGTGGAGCCGAAATAGAAACCGTTCTAAGTTTAATGCAGATAGCTAAAAACAGGCGGCTTCACGCCTGCTATAATTAAGCTTCTCGTACAAGGTGCTCTTGTTAGAACCCATGTGCACGGGCCTATATTTGGAGTGACCCCCCGGCTAAAGTGATAGTAGCAGAAGCTCCTTGGATACGCAAACAAACAAAGTTAATCAGCATGGGGTGGGATGTGGGCCAGGAGAGAGGGAAGTGTGATTCCCGAGAAGAGACAGGGAAGACTCGGCGCCCCGTCATGTGGTCACGCTGCTCCGACTCATAATTAGAACAGATATATTAATAGTAAAATTCCTTTTATTTAGGTCTCCACGGACCTGACAGGTGTAAACTTTTGTCATCCAGATGTTATAGAATATTTTTCTACAACTCCACCTAAGGACATTGGACAATTCTAGTTATCATTCAAAGCATGAATCTCTGGTGTTTCAAGGAAAATATACTTTCAAGATCCGGCCAAGAAAGTGACCAACAGGTTTCTCCCTCGTGTATACATAGGGATTGACCTGTCAGTTACCTGCAGGAGCGCTGGAAGAACTGCTAGAGGGGGAGCCGGACTAGTCTTGACTTCGTTTATGGTCCGCGACGGGATCTTATAACTAAATTCTCTCTGAATCGCAGCAAACTAGCTGCAGTTTCGGCATGAGGCTTTGAGTCATGCTGCCTGCGGTTTGGGCAGCATGAATCTGATAACAGGTACTGTTTTAAGATTGCTACCTCCAATAGGTGACCCTGAAGTACCCGTTCGCTTGCTCAAAGAAGAGGGTTCTAGCTTCTGTAAAGTAAAATATGGAGCCCAGAATCTCCATATGTCATCAACATTATCTTAAAAGGATTGAGATTTTACCGTTGATGGTCTATTGTTAGGATTGGTCATCAATGTCTGATTGATGAGGGTGCAACACCCATGATGATTAGCTGTTCCTGGGCTCGGCAGCACTCAAAACTGTTTAGTTGCGGAGCTGCATAAAACCTCTCAGTTGACGGAATAGTGGCCGCAGACAGGTACTACACATCCATTCCCTATTGATTTGTATAGGTGGTGGACGTACAGTACTGGGCCGCATCCACTATACAGTTGACGGAGGGGTGTTGTGCAACTCCGTAACTGAACAGTTCCCGCCGACACCAGAAAAAGCTGATCGAAGGAGATGTTGGGTGCCGCACCCCCCACGGATCAGACATGGATGACCAATCCTAAGCATAGACTATCATTGTTAATATCCTCTACATCCCCTGTAAATTGTACCTTTGGGCGTCCTATGATTACTACACTATAATGAAGTTCGCAGGGATGTCACCCAACATCTCATAACTCAGAAACTTTCTATTACTAAAAAACAATTCAAAGACTTCCATCAACTGTAAGTAGTTTATTTTTATAGTGAACTATCTATAATTTGTCTATTTTACTTATACTAAACATTTTTTGTGTATCACTACTGACGTTTGCACAAAGATGGATTCCTCTTCTTGGTCCTATAGTTTATGGCATTGGCTGGACACTCAACATAAAACCTGTTCATTTAGGGTAAGACGTTTCCGCGAGCTCTTCTGTTATTGGAACCTGTGAGCCACGGCCTCCATTTGATTTATGTCCTTGGTTTGAGTTTGGAGAAAGAATGAGCTTTTTGTTTGCTTTGGGCTTAAGGCATTTTCCATCCACTTCGATTTAGGTCAGATTTATTCTAAACAATAGCAGATCTTCACATACTAAATCAGCGCAGCATGAAAACTGTAGACTATCTAAGTGTTACTTACTTTTTATTTAGCCCAAGTGTCACGGTGTCATAGTTCTGTTACTCTAAGTGTGTAATTGTTTGGGGGCTTTTATGTTAGTAAAGTTTAATACTTAATCAAAATGGATGCAACTTTCCGACAGACTCTAATGGGAGTTCAACAACTTGATAAAAAGTCCTCTGCAGTAATATGCACCAAATTTGGTAAGAAGCATACATCCCTTAGGCTATGGTCTCAAAACGTTTTACCCTACGTTACCCTACATTCAGTGGCTCCGCGCAAAACGGTTTTGAGCGTATGTGCCGACGACACCATTGACCATAATGATGCTGTTGGAGTCAGGATGCTCTCTTGTGCATATTTTAGGCAGTCTACACATTGTTGGTGGATAACCCCTTTAAAGCTGAATAAAAGGATCAGTATGATTTACTGCTTTTTATACATCATTTTTAGATGTTAGGGCTTACTGTATTGTAACATGTATTCTTCCTATTAGGCTACTTTCACACATCAGGTTTTCGGCGTCAGGCGCGATCCGGCGTCGTGCCGGAATGCCGGATCCGGCAAATGTTTTGTAAAACCTGATGTGCCGGATCCGGTTTTCTGCCGGATCCGTCTTGTTCTTGACAGACAAAACCGGATCCGTCTCATCCGGTTCATCCGTTTTTCTATCCGTTTTTCGACGGATTACGCCGGATCCGGTTTTTAAAATTGACCCTCAAGGCAGAGTACACTGGCAGGATGACAGAGTGTGAAAGATTTGTGCCCTAACCAAACTTGTGTACCTTCTGGACCAACAGTATATACCTTTGCCAACCAAAGTTGGCTATCTTGTCATGGTCTACTATTTTTAGCTTTAGGCCACAGGTGTGTACCTGGTTGTGTTTTATGCAAAGTATTTCACCTTTTAACAAAAGTTGTGTACATTGTTAGGAAATCACCAACAATAAACACAACTTTTTAGGTGAAATACTTTGCTTCAAACACAACCAGGAACACAACTGTGGCAAAAAGCTAAAATTTACCCACAGTTATATACCTGGTTTTGAATACCTTTTTACCTTTGAAATACCCTGTATTTAACCTTTTTTTTTAAACATAGTTCGCCGCAGAAAGAAAAGACAGACAACCATTGTGAAACGATAATTTAACTTTTATTTAAAAATTTTTTTTTTTTGTAAAATGTTTTTAAAGTGCAAAAAACTTTTTTAATAAAGGTTTTAAACCCAATGGGCATTTTTATTAAAAAAAAAAAAATTACAAATCTGTGTAGTGTGGGGTGGAAATACTGCTGGAGGGGCTGCGGGACACTTCGACACTGGGTGTGTGGAGAGAGGACTGGGATCGTGGTGGGGAAGGAACAGTTGGAGGTGAAGGTGTGGAAAAAGCTACAGAATGGGTGGACATGTTGGAGGCAGAAGAGGTGGTGGGCGGTGGAGTGGAGGGTTGGGCAGGGACTGTAGGAGCAGATGATGTTGATGGAAAGTTGTATGGGGAAGGAGTTTAGTACGGGGAAGGAGTTTGGTACGGGGAAGGAGTTTGGTACGGGGTAGGTTGCTGGAAGTGGGGAGATGTCTGGTACTGGGGAGGTTGCTGGTACTGGTGAGGTTGCTGGTATGTAATAGGAGGGGGAGGATGGAAAGTGGCTGGAGGGGGTGCAGATGTAATAGGAGGGGGAGGATGGAAAGTGGCTGGAGGGGGTGCAGATGTAATAGGAGGGGGAGGATGGAAAGTGGCTGGAGGGGGTGCAGGTGGAGGAACTACAGTGGTGGGAGGTGGAGGTTGGGAGGTAACCTGCTGTAGAGCACCGTGGCACGAATGCATTACATGCATCTGCTGGGTAGGAGATAGTGTTGCCATGCGCTCCACAACAGACCTGAAAAAGGTGTGGTTTGGCGAAGATCTTGCTTCTGAATGCATGGTTTGCAGAAGTGTCTTCACCTCCAGAATGCTGGAGTTGATCTGCTGAAAGCCTGCGGAGATTTGCTCTGACAAGACTTTTAGACAGTTCTGGAAAGATGCATTCAGATGCAAGAACTCTTGCGCATAACTCTTTTCCTGACCCCTCTGCCGCTGCCGCCCAGTACCCGCAGGTGTACTAGAGGTGGCAGGGGCAGGGGTGGGGTAAAGGGAAAGCGATCTCCTCACCAGCAGCTTCATGTAATGTAGGCGGCCACGATGCTCCTGTGCTGGTGGATGGGACAGATGGGTCGAATGTGTGGGAAGGTGCAGATGTACCGGGGCGGTCGAAGTGTCCCTCGGTGCCGGTCTCCTCAGGGATCGCCTCAGAAGGGTCCAATCGTGCAGGCTCCCGAGTGCTGCTCACCGTGCTGTGGAATAAAGAGAAAAAAAAAACAATTAAAATACTGACATGGTATGGCCCTGGCTGAAAAAAAAAAGTTACATCTAACATTTTTTTTCACATGTGGTGTGTAATATTTACCTTCTGGTGAGCATTGTTTCCCGGAGGAACGACAGGGCTTGTGCGTACTTGTACTTGCTCCTGCGTCCTCCAGATCCACTCGGGGCCCGCATCTCTTTATTGAACTCCTTCTTGAAACGATCCCTCACAGACCGCCACCGCTTCACAATTCTGTTCCCTGAAACGAGAAAGGAGTGGTTAGTATACAACATCAGTGTTTCACAAACTCCAGTCCTCATGGTCCCCAGGGGTCATGTTTTCAGGATTTCCATAGTAAATAGAAATCCTGAACACATGATCCGTGGGGACCACGAGGACTGGAGTTCGGGAAACACTGGTTTACATCAAGCAACCGGTACTGTATATACTTACGCTCTTTAATCTGGGCCCGAACATCGAGGTCCTCCCAGCGGCCCACAAGGAGCGAACAGATTTCCTCCCAGAGTCGTCGGGTAACGATCAGGTCAGCGTGGTGGCGGTCAGCCATATTCCAGAGCGGCTCCCTTTCTCTGACGAGATCGATGAGGCGGTCCACATCAATCCCTCCATCCTCACCGTCAGAGTCGGGAGCACGCTGTGAAGGCTGTTAAAGAAAAAGACAAAAATAACATAATTAGCCTCCACAAAAGAAATTAAATAAAAAGTGCAAAAAAACAAAGCAAAAATATTTATACTTACACGCTGGTGACCGCCGCGTTGCTGTCGCCGACGACCCTGGGAGGCACTGCGAGGACCTCTTGGCCGAGCACCAGATTGGGAAGACTAGAGAAAAAAACAAAAAATGTTATGTCTTTGGATGTAGGCATTTGTTTGCTGTGTGTGGTCTGCAGAACATTGTTTTCTATGTGTTGTGTGTAGTGTGATGTTGTGTTTCTGCGTTTGATGCAAAAAACTTACCAATTGTGAGCCCACTCCAGGTGTCTGTCCACCCCTTCCTTCTTCTTCTGGGAGCTCCTCTTCATCTTGTGATTCCTGTTTTGAAATAAAAGGCAATGAATAGACATATATTACAGAGATGATGGATTTTGGAAATAAAAACTTACCGTCAAACGCTGACGATGCGAGGGAGGGCTCCCAGAAGAAGATGTGCTGTCCTGTTGATGGCCAGACTCCATGGCTGTGGGTATTGCTGTTGCTGCTGCCAGTGATGCCATTTCTGCTGCTGCTGCTGCATCTCTTTGGCGGCTGTTGAATAAAGAGAAACAAAGGGCCAATGAATATCTTGATATTCCATGGCCCTAGTTTGGAGGAATGGGGGATTTGATAATTACCGTCTCTCATCTGCTGCTGGACTCCCCTCCTCAGCATGTTCCATTTGCTGCTCCATTTGTGGTGTTGCTGATGGTGCTGCTGCTGCAGATGTCTGCTGCCTTCTCCTGCTCCTGGTTCTTGGCTTGGGTGGCATGTTGGGTGTGGCTGAGGGTCCCATTGTCTTGCTTTTATATATCTCCTGTGGGCAGAGCTACTGAGCATGCTCAGACCAAAAAACCGGATCCGGCGCATTGCGGCGCTCATAGGCTTTCATTGTGTGAAAAAGCCGGACGCGCCGGATCCGGCGTGTCCGGCTTTTACGCCGGAGACAAAAAAACGTTACAGTAGCCGTTTTTTCCAGACGCCGGATCGCGACACATTGCCGGATCCGGCGAAAACCGGATGAAACGCATGGCCATCCGGCGCGATCCGGCGCAAATGCAAGTCAATGGGGGGGGAACCGGATCCGGCATTGCATTTCGCCGGATCCGGTTTCTGTCAAAAGCGCCGGATCGCGCCTGACGGCGAAAACCTGATGTGTGAAAGAGGCCTTAACCGTATAAGCTAGTTTAAGGGGTTGTACAGCCTTAAGTTACTTGTCGGCAGTCTCTCTCTCTGACTGGAGACTTGTGAATCCTCACATTGCGCGAACTGCTGGGAGTCATAGAATCGTAGAGTTGGAAGGGACCTCCTGGGCCATCTGGTCCAACCCCCTGCTCAAAGCAGGATTCGCTAAATCATCCCAGTCAGATGTCTGTCCAGCCTCTGTTTGAAGACTTCCATTGAAGGAGAACTTACCACTTCTCGTGGCAGCCTGTTCCACTCATTGATCACTCTAACTGTCAGAAAGTTTTTTCTAATATCTAATCTCCTCCCATTCAGTTTCATCCCATTGCTTCTAGTCTTTCCTTGTGCAAATGAGAATAAAGATGATCCTTCTACAATGTGACAGCCCTTTAGATATTTGTAGACAGCTATTGAGCATGACCATAAGTATGCATCTTGTATATATTCAGTCATGTGCAACAAGATGCATGTGTGTTGAGCGAGGCAGATTAAGTGTTGTGGAAAGGTGGCCAGAAGAATCATGCGTCGTGATTCAAACTCTTGAGCCTGTGCTTTGTGGTCAGCTTCTCTGTCCGGTGAGCCACAGCCGATACACCTTTTCTCTGGGTTTTTAGTTTCAGTTGCTTCAGTCTTTTTAGGGTAACAGTTCTCATTTATCTGCCCGATCACCTTTCTGGTGCGTCTTTATATACTTTCCCCTTGCTGGTATTTCCTGCTGGTGATAGTCTCATTTGGATGTCCAGCCATACTGCTCTAGTTTAAAGGGAATCTGTCACCTATTTTTTCATATATAAGATGCGGCCACCGCCATCAGGGGTGTGACGGAGTCAGCTTACGCTAAGTCGTTTTCTTTAGAGTGGACCCTCTGGGTCGTGGCACCCACCCACCTAGGGCGAGCTAACCTTGTGAGGAACCACCCCATATACAGGGAATGTCAGGGGCAAGTGGGTCGCCCTCCCAGGGCTGTGGGGTACTCGGTACCGGGCCGGTGTCGGCGGAATGTGTCAAAGCAGCGGTGACCCGGTCCGTGGCCCTGGGCACCCAATTAATAGGGGAAGTTTGAATGGTGGAATGTAGTTGATTAAAGGAATAGTTCGTGACGCCACCTGTGGTGTTCGGCAAGTGAGATGTTAAGCCGACGCTGCATGCAGTGTTCAAAGTACAAGACATGGTGCGTGTGTAGGAACACGCCAGGGTTCAAGGTCCAAGGCAAGGTCCTGCGCGTGCCGAGGGACACGCCAGGGTCAGGGTACAAGGCATAGTCCTGCGCGTGCAGAGGGACACGCCAGGGTCAGGTTCAAGTCGGGGTGCGTGCTAGGAGGCACGCCAGGGTTCAGGCTAAGGCAAGGGCCTGCGCGTGCTAGGAGGCACGCCAGGGTTCAGGCTAAGGCAAGGGCCTGCGCGTGCTAGGAGGCACGCCAAGGTTCAGGCTAAGGCCTGTGCGTGCAAGAAGGCACGACAAGATACAAGTTAGGGCCTGTGTATGCAAGAGGGCACGACAGGGTATAGGCTAGGGCCTGTGCGTGCTAGAGGGCACGACAGAGTACATGGCAAGACCTGCGCGTACTTTTACAGAAGCACGGGGAGGTATGCCATGGTGCAGGCTAGGGCCTGCGCGTGCTATTAGAGAAGCACGCAAAGCACAGTGCAGAGACAGCATGGGTGCAAGGAAGCACAGCAAGCACGGCTGGGTCACTGGCTAGCTGGTCGGGCTGCGGCACAGACAGACGGGCAAGACAAAGACGAACCCGGCTGAGGCATAACAGGCGACACAGCTGTCACTGGCCAACGAGCAAGGCTGAGGCACAAGCAGGCGGGCACGGCTAGGGCGGGCACGGCTGAGGCACAGACAGAAGGCTAAGAAGCCAGGCGCGTTCAAAGGGCATGCAAAGAAACAAGGCAAGGAACAGAGCAAGGAGCGGAACGTAGGCAGAAACATAGGCTATAGCGAGTATAGGGCTAGCAGCGGAGCGTAGGCCGAAGCCCAGAGCCGGGTCAAGGCAGAGCTTTGAGACTAGCCTGGAAATCTGCAAGAGATCACCATAGGTTAGAGAGCAGAGATGGTGCATGTGCCAGGAGGCACAACAGAGCACCAGGCAGAGAACAGGGCTAGCAGTGGAGCGTAGGCCGAAGCCCAGAGCCGGGTCAAGGAAGAACCTAGAGACTAGCCTGGAAATGTGCTTGAGAAGCACCATAGGTCAGAGCAGGAATGGTGTGTGTGCCAGGAGGCACAACAGAGCACCAAGCAGAGCAAAGGCAAAACATGGCAAAGCAGGCAAAGGCAGAGAACACAGGAAGGACTACAAGTCAAAGCATAGCAAAGGTAAGACAGGGCAAAGCAGGCAAAGGCAGAGAACACAGGCAGAACTACAAGTCAAAGCATAGCAGACAAAACATGGCACAAAGGACAACACAAGTAATGGCACAGGACAAAAAGCAGCATACAAGCAGAGTGTGTGCAGAGACGCACGACAGGGCAGAGTGCAGGGGCACAGAATACAGGGCGCGACCGAGCAGACCAAGCAGCCATGCAGGGCAGCAACACAATACTCAGGCCCCGACCATAGGAAGGGGCGGTCTGATAGAGCACCATAGCACCTGCACTTCCGGGTCAGAACCAGGGAAGGACTTCCGGGTCAGGACCAGGGAAGGACTTCCGGTTCAGATCCTCCGGGATCATAGAGAGCATTGCTAAATCAGACTGGGCTGGATCATAGAGAAGGTCACATGATCAGGGGCTCCAGAAACACTGACAGGTTAGTTGGGTCAGACAGTGCTGGAACATAGGAAAGGTCACATGATCAGGGGCTCCAGGAACACAGAGAGGATTGCTGCAGGCAGAGCAGAGACGGCTGGTCACACAGCAACGGCGTATAGCCATGAGGTAAAACACACATGCGCACTGGCAATGGCAGGCACCCATGAGATGAGGCGCGCGTGCACACTGCTCCAGGCATCTTGCAGCACAACAGTCACGAGGTGCATGTGCACACTGCTTCCAGGGATCTTGCAGCATAAGACATAACGGGCATGAGAGTTTAGTGCGCGTGCACACTGCTCCAGGAGTCATGCGGCAAACCAGACATGGCGGGCATGATAGTTTGGTGCGCATGCACACTGCTCCAGGGGTCATGCGGCATAACATACATGGCGGACATGACAAGGGGCTTATCTACAGCATTCTGTAATGCTGTAGATAAGCCCGTGATGTAACCAGAAAGATAAGAAATACGAGTTATATTATACTCACCCAGGGGTGGTCCGGTCCTGGCCCAATGGGTGTTGCGGTTTGGGTCCGGCGCCTCCCATCTTCTAGTGATGACGTCCTCTTTTTTGCTTCCCGTCGTGGCTCCGGCGCAGGCGCACTGCTCTGCCCTGTTCAGGGCAGAGTAAAGTACTGCAGTGCGCAAGCGCCGGACCTCTCTGACCTTTCCCGGGGCCTGCGCACTGCAGTACTCTGCTCTGCCCTCAACAGGGCACGCCTGCGCCGGAGCCGCGACAGGAAGCAAAGAGGAGGACGTCATTGCTAGAAGATGGGAGGCGCCAGACCCGGACCGCAACACCCATCGGACCCGGACCGGACCGCCCCTGGGTGAGTATAATATAACTTTTTTTTTTCTTATCTTTCAGGTTACAT
Source organism: Dendrobates tinctorius (assembly GCF_039654945.1). Taxonomy (NCBI): domain Eukaryota; kingdom Metazoa; phylum Chordata; class Amphibia; order Anura; family Dendrobatidae; genus Dendrobates; species Dendrobates tinctorius. The sequence continues at coordinate 4,932,011 of NW_027361881.1, read as the reverse complement.
CGGGGGCTTATCTACAGCATTACAGAATGCTGTAGATAATCCCTTGATGGCGGTGGCTGCTTCTTATATACGAAAAAATAGGTGACAGATTCCCTTTAAGCCAGTCAGTGAAAGACCAGCTAGAGTTTCTGTTTGCTGTTTATGTTCTTTACCCTGCACCTATCTTCTGTTTCTTTTTAGGATGTAGGCTGCATATTCTCTAACAGTAAATACTGTATATTGATCTCTTTAAATCAGGAGAGGACATTGTGATGATGGTTGCAGAGATTAGTCGGTCAATAGGCACAGGCCTTGGCATTATTGACCTACTTTTGGTCACGGATGGTACTGTTGGATGTATTGCCATTCAGAATGCGTTCATATGTTGAGTTTAATTATCTTAACGTTGTCAATCACTGCCATTAGCAAAAAAAGAAAATTGCTTTGACACTGTTAATGGTGGCAAGTATGTGTAATCTGTCTGAAATATAATCCATTACAATCCCATGTCTGAGCTCAAAGCCAGATGGTAAACAATTACAGGAAGATTCAGAAGGTGGCAAGGTAGAGGAGCGCACTGTACAAGTCCAATGATATGGTGGACCATTGTTTGGCAATTGATTATAAATAGGAAAAAAAACTTGGTTAAAAAAAAATCATCCCGGAATATATATTTTCACACTATCATCTTAAACTATTGTGCAGTTCATCAATCAATAAATGGCTCCAATTTCCCCTTCAGTTTTATGATAGGTGTATGAAATATTCTAGTTCGTCGTCATTTTAAAGCATAAATCCAGTGATCTACTAGAACACGTTAGAATGCGCAGCCCTTTACTTCCTCCCTGCTGAGAGAGAAAAAGCTAGCTGCTAATGTCCTGTGATCACAGCAGCATCCGCAATGATATAAGCATGTAGGGTCTCTCCAATGTAATGGGAATGGAGATGGTGGAGTAGCAAGTGTGATATGATGCCACCTGATACTTACTTGTTCCATTGCATCTATTACCTACCAGACAATTACAACTTTGGAAGAAGGTCCCCAGTTCTATAGCGAAGTTGAGCCCATTTTCCCTTTTGTCATACTTAGGCCTCTTTCACACTTCAGTCTTTTGATGTCAGTTATAAACCAAGAAAGTTTAAAAAAACGGATCTGTTTCTGCTTTGGTAAAAATGGATGCACCGGATCCGTTTTTTTGACGGATCCGCTGCAGCTGGCGGTGTATGAAATTTAAAGCAACAGGACTCTGGAAAAGGAGAGAGAGTGATTTTTTTTTTTTTGGTGCCAGAACAGCTTTTGGGGTTAAATTATACGAATGGAAACTAAAAAGCGGAATCCGTTGGCGGATTCCGTCAATTAACGGTTTGCAACGGATCCGTCACCCATAGGCTTCCGACAGCGGACAGCGCTCACTAATGTAAGTCTATAGGAAAAAAACGGATTCCACCAAAAAAAATTGCGGATCCGTTTTCTTTTCTGACGTCAAGACTGTAGTGTGAAAGAGGCCTTATTCAGTGGGGAATATTGGCTTCGTGAACGACCCAAGAAGACTCTTTATCATGTCACTATTATCGTGCCGATACACACATACAGCGAGGATCTCCTCGCAAGATAGGGCTTTGTCCACATGTCATAGCTTTCAAAGACAAAATACTGAGAAACATTGCTTTATTTTATATTTTTCGACCATCGATATACTGGTATTCTCCTGTTGGACAAACCCTTGAATTAACAGAGTGATATTTGTTTTATGTGCGCTTTGCCCTCTTTGTGCGAAGTGCGCCTTGTGTGTTTCTACTGATTATTTGCCATCCCTGCATAGTTTGCAGATTTCACATTTTTCTCATAGTTTTTTTTCTCAAAATTTCTTTCTCATTAGATCACATGTGTTAATTAGAGATGAGCAACTTTGCCTTTTTTAGGGTCGGGTCGGGTTTCATGAAACCCGACTTTCTCAAAAGTCGAGTCGAACAAAATCGGGCGACTATCGTGAAAAGTCGAGGATCCGACAGAAACACGAAACCCTATGCAAGTCAATGGGGTAGCAAAGTCGGCAGGGAGTGGAGGACAGTAAACACACCTACATGCCGGACCGCTTTTTTTTTTTTTAAAGTGCACGAAATCTCTCTCTCTCTCTACTTTTGAATCTGGCTGACCTGTTTAGCTCAACTCTAGTGTTAATATTTAGCTCGTAAAGAATACTATAAAAAAAGTGATGTACTACTGTTGTATTAGTTGAACAGCTAAGCAATTAATAATTAATGACAATATTTGCTTGCTAAAGGTTAAGTACAGCGAAGACATTTTTTGAAAAAGTAAATTAACTTTTTTTTGAGGGGGTGATAAATACATACAGATCAGTGTGTGTCCTGAACGCTTTGCTGACATTTTGTACTGGAACACTATTGACTATAGAACCAGACAGGGCAGGATTGAGGGGGAGTGACGACGGTATCTAATTAATTACAGAGCCCTTAATTACATATTTGGTTGCTCTGTCAGCCTGTGTTTTTTTTTTATTTACTGCAGAAAGATTAGAGCGAGAGAGCTGCTGTTTCATTGGCGCTATCTTGACAGAGTTAGGAGAGAAATGAGCAGAAACACACAAAGGGGATGTTACACAACCACTCAGCACCCAGAATATGTTGTGCAGTTATATGTATATATAATAGGTTCCATGTGAGATGCATGTCCCTAATGTATCAGCAGTGTCCGCCCTCCCCCCACCTTTGTAATTCCCACAGTAAACATCCGCAGGCTCCGGCCACCTGCGGCTTTTGTAATGCATGTCTGGCCTGACGCCTGTCTATTGGCCGGCCCTCTATATCTGTGTGATATATTCTGTGTCCTGTGAGTAAAGTGTTGTCAGACTGGAAATACATGGAGAAGCAGTGATCTTTTATATGCGCCCATGCACTCAGAGGAATTCCAGCCAGCATCCTTCATTCAGACTCCAGCCAACGCAGAGCGGACCTACCAAAACACGGGGTGGTACTGAAAGAGGTACCCCAGCTTGGAAGACCCCGTTACACTGGTGGCAGCCAGCGGGATTTGATACCCCTTCTACAGGAGGAAAGGAATGAATGGAAAATAACTACCAGAAGTTAGAGGACTACATTAAAAGATCTGGTGGAAGCCCCAGGGTTGATCGCCAGCAACAAAACAAAAGCGGATTTGATAGCAGCCATCATGGAACACGACAGTGCAGCGCCCCCCAATGTGAATGTGGAGGAGACCGAATTCCAGAGGGAGGTAAAGAACAGACTGGTGTTCTATGGCCTAAACCCTGCAGTAGAGATCATACAAGAGGTGATGGTGGATGTGCGTACTGATCTGAAGGAAAAGATGGCCGAGCGGGCCAGGATAGAGCTAGCCAAGATGGAGATGGCAGACCGGACCAAAGTGGAGCTGGCCAAGATGGAGATGGCAGAGCGGAGAGAGAAGAGTCAGCGAGCAGGGGGAGCTCTGGCCTTCGTCCAGGTACCTTCAACAGTAAGCCACAAAAAGATCCAGTACAATGCCTTCCGACAGTTGGGGGAGGCAGAGGAAGACATTGATGGCTTTCTGCAGGACTTTGAGCGGCAGTGTGCCCTTCATCAAGTAAAGCCGGAGGAACGGGTTCAGATTCTGGCCAGCAAGCTGACAGGCCGGGCAGCGGATGCCTATCGTACGGTACCTGATGAGGACTGTATGGACTATGAGCGGATCAAAGAAGTGATCTTGGCCCGGTATGCGTTGACACCAGAGGCCTACCGCCAAAAGTTCCGCGGACTTATAAAACGCGTAACCGATACCCACGCTGAATGGGCCTGTAAATTACGGCGGTCACTGCTACAGTGGGTACAAGGGAGCCAAGCAACCACTAAGGAGGACGTCCTCCAGCTCTTCCTCTTAGAACGATTCTTTAATGGACTAAACCCCGAGACACAGGAATGGCTTCGGGACAGGCGGCCAACGACTCTTGAGGAAGCCGCTCGTCTGGCCGATGAACATCATGATGCCAGGAGGCCGCAGTTGTCCGGATCAAAGGTGGTCACTAGGGGCCCTCCCATGGACCTGGAAGGCCCCAAACCACCGAAGATTGTAGGGGGACCAGCTAGAAACCCGGCCTACCACAGTCCCCCTGGGGAGCGATGCCACACCTGCCGTCAGCTGGGCCACCTGCAAAGACAATGTCCCAACCGGACTCAGCATACTCAGTGGCCAAAGGCGGGAACAGCTAACTTCAGCCGAGCTGCTGTACACTGCTACCAAGGCGAAGCTGACCCGGCATTGGGGGCTACGATTAACCAAGGGGTGGAAGAGATGGAGGAAGTGCTGCATGAAGTAGACCCCATGCAGGCAGCCCGGGCAGATAATCGACAACAGCATCGACAGGTCGTGTGGGTTAATGGGAAACGTATGCAGGGACTAAGAGATTCCGGGGCAACTTTGACCCTTGTGAAGCCTCATCTCATCCGGGACCAAGAGAAGACGGACCGGACAGTGGCCGTCCGTGTAGCAGGGGGAGCCATACATCGACTGCCCACTGCCAGGATTCACCTGAACTGGGGAGTCGGGGACGGCCTTGTTGAGGTCGGCTTGATGGAGGATTTGCCTGCAGACGTATTGCTGGGAAATGACTTGGGGCCCATGTTGTCTGCATTCTCGGTGGCCCCTCTGGCTGAGACCTATCCTGTGACCACCCGGAGACAAGCTCGAGCTGCGGAGGCGGAATCACACTCAGAGGATGCCCAGGTAAGACATCCCAGCCCTGCACGTATTCCCATAGCCAGACACATTTCTTGGGCCACCCCAGATGAATTTAAGAGTGAGTTACTTGAGGATCCTTCATTAGAGGGATATCGTGGGAAGGCACAGGAGGGGAGAGGGGTGCTGGAAGGGCAACAGTTTGTATGGAAGCAGGGACTCCTCTACCGGATTACAGAGCAGCACCACACAGGGATGAGCCCCACTATAAAACGACAGCTGGTAGTTCCCAAGAAGTATAGGCAGGAGTTACTGCGAATGTCTCATGATATACCCTCGGCCGGGCACTTCGGCGTCAGTCGCACCAGGCATCGTCTGACACAAAACTTCTTTTGGCCGGGGGTAACCTATGATGTTCGTCAGTACTGCCAGACCTGTGACAGTTGTCAGCGCATTGGCAAGAGGGGGGGATCGATGCAAGGCCAAATTACGCCCCCTCCCCATTGTGGAAGAACCATTTAGCCGAGTAGCGGTCGATCTGATAGGGCCGTTAGCCAAACCCAGTCCGTCCGGGAAAAAGTATATAATGACAGTGGTAGATTATGCCACACGGCATCCAGAGGCGGTTGCGTTACCTAACATACTGGCAGAGACGGTGGCGACCGCCCTGCTCCAGGTTTTCTCACGGGTTGGATTTCCCCGGGAGATTATCTCGGACCAGGGTACCCAGTTTACAGCAGAGGTGACCAACCAACTGTGGAAGCTGTGCGGCGTAAAGTCCATTAGAAGCGCCCCATACCACCCGCAAACCAATGGGTTGTGTGAACGCTTTCACGGGACATTAAAACAGCTCATTGGGACTTTTACCAGGACCTACAGAGACTGGGAGAAATTCTTGCCACACCTCCTGTTTGCCTATCAGGAGGTGCCCCAAGAATCCACGGGGTTCTCCCCGTTCGAGCTGGTATACGGGAGACGGGTAAGGGGACCCCTAGACTTAGTGCTGGAACACTGGGAAGGGGAGGGCCTCATAGAAGGGGTACCTATTGTACCCTATGTGCTGGAATTCCGGGACCGCCTACAGGAGCTGACTCAGGTTGTACGTGAGAACCTGCAGGCGACCCAGCGGCGCCAGCGCGTATGGTACAATCGGAGGGTCAGAGAGCGCACCTTGGAAATAGGACAGAAGGTCCTGGTGTTAGAGCCCACTAAGCAGAAGAAGTTCCAAGCTGCATGGCAGGGGCCCTACCAGGTAGTGGGGAAAATAGCCGACACAACCTATAATGTCACCGATTGTGACGACCCCAGGGTTATCCGCATGTTCCACGTGAATATGCTGAAGCCCTACCGGGAGCGCCCTGAAGAGGTAGTGGCCATCTGTGCACCTGAGGCAGAGGATTTAGCCGGACTTCCCTTGCCGGATGTCTTAGGGGAAAGGACTGTCTAAAACATGGGACCAGGTACACTTGGGTGAAGACCTAGGCCCCCGGGAGAGACAGCAGGCGGAGGCGTTGTTGAGGCTGCGACAGAGGATGTTTTCAGAGAGACCGGGGTACACTCGCCTGGCACAACACAAGGTTGAGACCCAGGATCAGACCCCCCTGCGACAAAACCCCTTCCGCGTCCCTGAGTCTGTACGAGAGGGGATGCGACAAGAGATGTTGCGTTTAGGGGTCATTGAAGAGTCAGATAGTCCCTGGGCATCCCCCGTAGTGTTAGTGCCCAAGAAGGATGGGACTACACGGTTTTGTGTAGACTATCGTAAGCTCAATGAGAAAACGGTGACGGATGCATATCCCATGCCGCGTGTGGATGAGTTGTTAGACCGGCTGGCGGGGGGCAAAGTATTTGACCACCATCGATCTATGCAAAGGCTACTGGCAGATTCCCCTTAGTCCTGACGCTATTCCCAAGAAGGCATTTGTCACCCCGTTCGGCTTATTCCAGTTTCGAGTTATGCCATTCGGGATGAAGAATGCCCCGGCGACCTTCCAGAGGCTGGCTGACCGGCTTCTGGATGGTCTCCAGGACTATGCTTGTGCCTACCTGGACGACATCGCCATCTATAGTGCGACATGGGAAGAGCATCTAAATCACCTAGAGACAGTATTGGACAGGATCCACCAGGCCGGAATCACCCTGAACCCAAACAAGTGTCACGTGGGCAAAGCAGAGGTTCAGTATTTAGGGCATTGGGTGGGAAGTGGGAAACAGCGACCAGAACCAGCCAAGATTGAGGCCATAGCCAAATGGCCCATCCCACGCACTAAAACCCAGGTCATGGCGTTTCTAGGGACAGCGGGGTATTACAGGAAATTCGTTCCCAATTACAGCAGCGTAGCCAAGCCCCTCACTGATTTGACCCGTAATAACCAACCCCGCCAGGTAACCTGGACCTCAGAGTGTGAGGAATCCTTCCGCCAACTAAAGGACGCCCTCACCAATACCCCTGTATTTGCTGCACCCGATCCAACTAAACATTTCCTGGTTCACACAGACGCTTCTATGTTTGGATTGGGGGCAGTACTGAGCCAAGTCGGGCCGGACGGCCAAGAACACCCGGTAGCTTACCTGAGTCGGAAACTGCTGCCCCGTGAAGTAAGCTATGCGGCCATCGAGAAGGAGTGTCTGGGGTAGTATGGGCACTCAAAAAGTTGCAACCATATTTGTATGGATGACAGTTTTCCCTCCTAACGGACCATAATCCCCTATTCTGGCTTAATCGGGTCTCCGGAGACAACGCCAGATTGCTACGGTGGAGTTTAGCCCTACAACCTCTGGACTTCACCATCCACCACAGACCCGGCAAACAAAACGGTAACGCCGATGGACTAAGTCGACAAACGGAACTTGTACCAACCCCATAAACTTCGGTCATCCCCAAACCGATCCGTTGAGGATCAGACTGTGTATGCCGATCGCGTAGCTGAAAAGGGGGAGCCGTGCTACAGAACCACTCAGCACCCAGAATATGTTGTGCAGTTATATGTATATATAATAGGTTCCATGTGAGATGCATGTCCCTAATGTATCAGCAGTGTCCGCCCTCCCCCCACCTTTGTAATTCCCACAGTAAACATCCGCAGGCTCCGGCCACCTGCGGCTTTTGTAATGCATGTCTGGCCTGACGCCTGTCTATTGGCCGGCCCTCTATATCTGTGTGATATATTCTGTGTCCTGTGAGTAAAGTGTTGTCAGACTGGAAATACATGGAGAAGCAGTGATCTTTTATATGCGCCCATGCACTCAGAGGAATTCCAACCTGTGTCCTTCATTCAGACTCCAGCCAACGCAGAGCAGACCTCCGAAAACACGGGGTGGTACTGAAAGAGGTACCCCAGCTTGGAAGACCCCGTTACAGGGGAAATTCATTAAGGATTTTCCATCACATTGCTGCTTTATAAAAGCCTCAATTTTATTGTGTATTGTGTCGATTTTACTCCTCTTTTCTTGACATTGGGCTTCCAACACCCCAACTGTTTGCATCTCCCATTGTCACTAGGTTTATACATTGTATAGAGGCAGAGTATCACGGCTTCATATACCGCATGGTGGCCATTATCATATATTATGTGAACTAACCACAAAAATGTCCAAAAACATACTAATGTGATAGGGGAACCTTCACCATAATGGACTTCCCAACATGCATAAAGTACAGGGGCGTGTGAAATACATAGACCAAAAAGTGGATACAAAGTATCCTGGACACCCCACTCGCAAAGAGAGATATATCATAAATAAAAAATAATTTTTATTAAGTAAATTCATATCATAGACAAATAAACAAACAAAATACAAGTAAGAGGAAGGAATGTATACCCAAGTGAAATACACACAAATGCAGGAATAAAAGAATTGATACAGGTAATGGTGAAGTGCAAAAATATATCAGCATAAGCATATATCCACCTAGACCCATAATGGTCTGTAAAGTGCAGAGTGCCATATAGAGGAAAAAATCCCCATGCTGGTAATCACATGTAACATGAGCACATACCCATTTAATCGCCTGTTCACAGAATTCCTGGAGTCCGACGCACGTTTCTCCTTTTTAACTTTTTCAAGGAAATTGTGTTTGTCATGACTTGAGACCAGTTTGGTTTATATAGTAAACCCACCCAGTCATGGGCCAATCCTCCGTCGCGTACGTCACCGCCGCCCCCGGGTCTCAGGTGCAGCTGCTTTCAGCACTCAATTGTGGCGAGCATGGAGGAAAACCCCCCTGATGACGTCATATCCGCACGCCACAAGTGATAGAAGCCGTCGGCAAGAAGCAGGAGACCCAGGTGTGGTGCACATGCGTGTCGCCATCTTTTTGTGTCCCGATCACCATACTTTCAGAGCCTATATCCGAAAAGGCAAAACCTTTTTTGCATATATTAAATGCAGAAATCTGAGAAAATACCGCTGCAGTGTAGAAAAGACCCTATAAATAACGCCCTATGCAAAAAATAACATTAGAAATCGCCCAAAAGGTGAAACACAGCAATACAGAGCACACTCCATAACAAGTTATTGATGAGACATTAACCTTTTCAGAAAATTCACAGGTTGTGTGACAGAGGATTCAAGCATTATAATAAAACACCATCATTTAGAGCATATAATATCATTGCAAATTCATATAACAGTAATTCCAACATGCAGAGTCTAATAACATAATTGTTCTCTATAGAAATATGAATAGCAATGAGATCAATAATGCAATGACAATAAGGTCTCTAATACATTAGCCAAAAGATATCAAAACGGTCCAATGGTGTAATTGTTGTGATGATCATTTAAGGGTGAGCCTCAGCATTGTTGGAAAGAGTCCTTTTCACAATATAGCTCAACATCAGATATGGCCACACATGTTTAGCAATCCTGGGTGAGTATATAAAACCATAGTTTAGACAAAGAAGATGCCAAAAATCACTAAAATATAAAAATAACAAAGAAAACAAGTTAAAAACAAGACATGACAAAAAAAAAAGTTTAAAATCAGCAAAGTTACAAAAACGGAGCAAAACTGAGTGTTTCATTCAATCCCATGGGAGTCATAGTACCCAACTCAAAAATCCATCTTGTCTCCGTTTGGGCCAAGAGCTTTTTCATGTTTCCACCCCTTATACCCCCATGGATCCGGTCAATTTCCATGACCTTGAGGCCACTTGGATCTGAGTCATGATGTACCCTAAAGTGTTTGGGCAGAGTTTTTAACAGCGAGAGGTCTTCCACCTCCCTCGCCGCCACAATATCTCTTACGTGCTCTCTCACTCTAAAGGCCCCTTTACATTTAGCGATGCACCAGCGATCCGACCCGGTCAGGATCGCTGGTACATCGCTAAATGATCGCTAGTGAGCTGTCACACAGGCAGACCTCACAGCGATGCAGCAGCGACGCAGCGCACGATACTCGCCTTTCACACACAGTGATCCTGACGTCCTCCCGCCCGCCTCCACGCATCGCTCGTCGGCGCCAGCAGGAAGTGCCCGACGAGAAATGGAGCCGTACATTCTTGCACGATCAGCGATGGACAGCGGGGGAGCCGGTCGGAGGTAAGTATCACACATAGCGATATCGCTATAACGTCACAAAATCGGTGACGTTATAGCGATATAGCTGGCGATATCGCTATGTGTAAAACCCCCTTTACTCGTAGCTCTCTAGAGGTCAAACCAATATATATTTTAGAGCAAGGGCACTGTGCAAAATAAATTACAAAAGAGGTTGTACACGAGATGTCGTGAGAGATTGTGTATTCTCGGGTAACGTCGGTGGTTGTAAACGTTTTTGTCCTAATGATATTGTGTAAATTACACGACAGACAATTTCCACAGGGAAAACAACCCCATCTCTGTTTCTTAATTCCAAAAAGACTTTATTGGGGTACAACATAATGACTTCTGACCAAGTGGTCCTTGAGCTTTCTACTTCTCCTGGCAATAATAAGGGGTCTTTCCGAGATTTCTTTATTCAATATTGAATCAGTTTGAAGAACCGGCCGGTGTTTGGTAAGAATTTTTCGCATAGTATCCCACTAGCCTTTGAACGTGGCGATAAACCTAGTGTGAGTATCACGGTTCTCCTTTGGAGCAGCAGAATTACATAATAATTTTTGTCGTGGGGTATATTTAGCTCGATGGTACCCATGTTTGATGTTTCTCTGGCTGTACCCCCTTGCCCGAAAACGTTCCCTTAAATCTTTTGCCTGTTGTTCAAATTTATCTACCGTAGAGCAAGTACGTTTGGCCCTTAAGAATTGGCCAGTGGGGATGGCCTTTATAATTGAGTGAGTATGTCCTGAGGAGGAGTGAAGAAAAGAATTAACTGAGGTCTCTTTTCGATGGATGTCAGTATGGACGAACCCTGAGGTATCAACTGACAAGTCGATATCTAGAAAATCAATTCTACGTTCATGCCATTTATAAGTCAGTTTGATGTTATATGGATTATTATTTAAATTTGACATGAACCTATCCAACTCAGAGACCGGGCCCTGTCAGATAATCAAGAGGTTATCAATGTAACTAAATCAGCACTGCACATGGTCAGCGGCGCATGCCCCCTCCTCACGGAAAACCTCCCTCTCCCAGAAACCGAGATAAAGGTTTGTGTAGGCGGGCGCACACGCCGCACCCATGGCAGTGCCACGCCTCTGCAGGTAAAACCGGTTTCTGAATGTAAAAAAATTGTGATGTAAAACGAACTCTAAAAGTTCCAGAATTAACTCAGCAAAGGGTCCGTCCATACTGCTCATCCCTAAAAAGAAACGCACAGCCCGTAGCCCATGACTATGCTCAATGCACGTATAAAGGGACTCAATGTCCGCGGTGACAAAGAGCATGTCGGAGTCCAAAGATAAACCATCAACCCTAACCAGGACGTCCGCAGAGTTCACGACATAGGAGGGCAGAGTCTCCACTAAAGGTTTCAGATAAAAATCAATAAATTTACATATTGGATCACATAGCCCTCCCAGGCTAGAGACTATATCAATACAAAAATGGTGGGGGGAACAAGAGGCGCAATAGTGCCCTATCACTAGTGACACTAGAAGTATGAGCGGTATAATACAGTTCCACTCACCTATTCCAGTTGTGTAACCCACAACTGGCTTGAGAGCATATCACAGAATCAGCTGCTGCAGGACCTCCACCAACCACTCGCACGTGGAAAAACCTTCAGAAAGTTGTGGGAAGCAGGGTGTGTTGCAGTCCGCGCTGCCGAGATTCACAAATCACCTGGGATGCAAGATGTTGTAGCAGTGTACTCCTTTATTTCCTCCAAGGAAATGTATGTGTGAATAAAAATTCTTAATATGGGATTAGAAATATACCTGGATAAAACAAATGTTGTATATTTTTCTTGTTTTATAGTAGAGCGTTCTTACTTAAATAATGAATTATTAATTGTTTTTAAAATAATTTAAAATAATATTTCCAATACCAAATGCAGCCCCTGGTTCCGGGAGGCGAACTCATTTCCATGGAATGATTTCTGTAGGTCCGTTTCCTTTTCCATGTACCAATGAATCAATTTGATGTTTTATCCAGGTATATTTCTAATCCCATATTAAGAATTTTTATTCACACATACACCATTCCAATGTATTTTTATATTTTTATATATGTTTTTATTATATTTATTCACATTTTTTAATAAAAAAGATTTTTTATACATATATTTTCATGTAATTTAACAAACATTTTTTCGCAATGCATTTTTTGAATTTTTCCTTTTTAGACTTATGTCTTCTTTTCTCAAACGAAATCCTCTCTAGCCGAGTGGTTTTGACTCGGGACTATGACATTCCACTAATGGGTTCGGACCATAAGCATTTTTTCAGTTACAAAATGTTTTTTCCCCCTTTTTTTCTTTTTTCTTCCCCTTTTTTTCTTTTATTCCATATATAAAATTTAATTTTTATATATATTATCTGTAACAGAAATCAAAAATGTTAAATTGTAAGCATTAAGAACTTTTACAATTGTAAAAGTATTTTGTGCTCCATTAACCCTTGAACTTTGACATCTGTCCCTTCATCACATGTGGTTTTGGCGCCCGAATTCAAATATTTTATGTATTTAACCAGAGAAGGCTGTATCTGTTCACTACATGTCATCCCCTGAGGAAGAAGTGGTCTACACTTTGAAACGCGTTGGGAATAAATGGTTAAACTTCTCATGTGGTGATTTTATCCTGGTCCAGCAGCGCACAGTAAGCCTGAGTCAGAATATTTTATCCAAAAGGAGTTTTATTTGGCGGTCACGTTGTGGACCTTCGGGCGTGCAGCAGGCTGACATTGATTTACATGCTTATATCTTTCCTGGAAAAGGTGAGTAGATTCCGTCAGAATTTATTCCATTTTCCACCCAGATAAGACCCTATTGCGCTTTCTTTTTTCCTTAGTTTTATATTACATCCTTTGTGGTTAGCATTGATGTATTAAAGGAAAAATGGGAAAAAATTGCCGGTGATTGTTCCAAGGGTTTTATGGAAATATTAATACAAATGGATGATGCGAAACTCAAAGACATAGAAATAGAGAAGAGATTCAGAAGGATCTCAAAAAAGATCTCTCAGCTCCTGCATTTGTAGCAAATGAAGCCAAACATTACACTGGAAGCAAGGATCACCAAGCCATGATCAATGGAGAAGGACATCATGGTCTGAAGAATAGTATGAACAAGGTGAAGAGCAAGACCTCAACCCGATGGCTTGTTACTATCAAGATATTGGCGGAGAAGACCCTGGTGGTCCTCTCTAGGATTGCACAAGATCAATCTTATTACAGAGCGTTTATCCATCTAGTCACCATAGCTCGAGATTGAGCCAAAGGTCGTTACATAAAACCAAAACCCCCAGAACGGCCACTACACGGTGAACAGAGATGATGTGTTACTGCTCTGTATATCGGACTGCCGTCAGAAGTGCAACAACTGATTGCTGGCGTTGCCGGACCCTCACCAATCTGATATTGATGACCTGTACCTACGGATAGCGCCTCAATATCTCACTCCTGGAAAGCCCATTTAATTCACTTGATGCAACTTCCACTAGCAGACTTTTTTAGACCCCCTATAAGAAAGGCCAGTCTGGATGAGTCAATTGCTAAAATATTAAAGTTATTTAGAAACTGAAAACAAAATAAAACGAATAAAAGCTAATCAATAAGCAAGTCCTGAAAGAATGATCAAGCTAGGAGACTTGAGAGAGGTAGTAGAGGGGCTAATATGCCTGATAGTGGCCACGGTCAGAAAGCTGCCTGTCTTTAGAGTTTGCCGCAGATTATTACTCGGAGAGGGCAGATTTATCATCTCTTGACTTGAGAGATATTGGTAGTAATAAAACACAGGGTAAAAAGAACAGAAAATGTTGTTCATTCTCAGAAGTCCGTGTGCTCCATGGGGCACCCATGTGTTAGAATTACGGTATATAAAATGCCCAAGTTATACCAGCTGTACATATTACCTTGGCACCTCCTGTATATAATTATATAAGTACAACTAGTATAACATAGGTATGGAGACACAACTGTTGTGAGTTCATTTTCCCCTTCACTACTGAGGCCCGAGGAACTCCCTCTTCTGGTGAAGAAAGGTAGTGAGCCTGATTGTCAAACACCTGGGGCTGATGATGATGACTGGCTGAGTGGAGTTAATGACTGGATATAAGGCTGCCGACGCCCTTCTGGCCTGCGGGTGATTTCTCTGTGGACTTCTAGGAAACCAGTCTGATTCCTGCTCATCTAAAGCTAAGATTTCTGCTTTGCCTTTTTGCATTAGTGTTTTGTTTTCCTTGCTTTTCTGGATTCTGCCATTCCCTGCTGGGGTGAGCTGAATCTCCTTTTGCCTGTTGCTCTGTCTTCAGAATATTCCTGAGTACTGACATAGCCTTTTTTGAAGCCTAGCGTCTTCAGGGCCTTTTTTACTGTCAGTTTGTTGGCTCTTATTTTCATAGGGTTTTTTCACGGATTGCAGACAGCAGCCTTCCTGTCCTTTCCTATCTAAGCTAGCTTGGGCCCCATCTTTGCTCAGTCTATCTTTCTGTCTGTGTTTTGTTCTTTCTTCTTGCTTCACCGTCATTATATGTGGGGGGCTGCCTTTTGCTTTGGGGTCTGCTCTGGGGCAGTTTAGATTTCCCTTTCTGTCTTTAGGCTATGTAGTCCTCCGGCTGTGATCGAGGGGCCTAGGGCATCGTAGGAGCCCCCACGGCTACTGCTAGTTGTGTTGATAGGTTCAGGGGTCTGCAATCCGATAGCTGCCAACTTCTCTGGTTTTCTGGACTTAGCAAGCATTTCTATTTTTGCCTCCTACGGTGACTCAATCATAACACACAACATTGTATCTTAATTAACTAGACACCCCGAAAGAGAGACTGTTATCTATATGCTGACTTTTGAATTTATGTGTTTCTTTCTGGTTGGTCAAGAAAACAGACTTTTGCTTGTGTAAGCCTGTAATATAGACTTGTAAATTGACATTTGATATAACATTTTGTGCTCTTCCTTGATGACTAGTGATTATTACTGATATGCTAATTATACATTGTCTATGCCTGATAGTTTGTTGACTTCTGAAATGGAGGAAAATTTATGCAAATAGATTAGATAATCAAGTAATGCTACTTGATCTCATCTCCATTCTTACCCTTTATGTAAATACTGAATCAAGGACACTTGTTAATTATATAAAAGAGGTTTCACTCCTTTGTATAGAGAGAGACAGAGACAGTCAGAGATTCAGCCAAGACATCTAAACATCCAAAGAACCAGAGACAGGACAGCAGCCAAGACATCATGGTTCCATCACTAGAGACACAGATTTATTATTCTACAGGATGCCAGTTTAGGTGACTTTGGCCCCAGCTGGAAGAATACAGATCTGCTCCATTGACCCTCAATGAACCATGGGTACGTTTGAAGAAAGCCAGGATTTGGACCTGCCAGTTGCCTGGCTCCATAGAGACGTTTGGTGAAGCCAGGTTGTGACCCTCCAGTCAACTGGACTTGTAACTCAATGGACTGTCATATTCCTAAGCTTGTCGTTACCTCCTCTCTGTGTGCATGCCACAGGTGGGGTAATCCACTCTGGAAGCTCTGAAGTAACAGCTGCCATTTTCCTTGTGAGTCAGCGGAAGGGTGAGACTCTGTAATGTGCATCATCTTGGGTATTTTGCTGGTATAACCTGGACACCTCCTGTATCCTGTATATAATTATATATGTAAAGCTGGCATAACCTGGGCATCTCCTGTATATAATGATACATGTACATCTGGCATAACCTGGGCATCTCCTGTATATAATGATACATGTACATCTGGTATAACCTGGGCATCTCCTGTATATAATTATATATGTACAGCTGGTATAACCTGGGCATCTCCTGTATATAATGATACATGTACATCTGGTATAACCTGGGCATCTCCTGTATATAATTATATATGTACAGATGGTATAACCTGGGCATCTCCTGTGTATAATGATACATGTACATCTGGTATAACCTGGGCATCTCCTGTATATAATTATATATGTACAGCTGGTATAACCTGGGCATCGTCCGTGTATAATTATATGCCAGTGTTATACAATGAGTGATGTGTTGTCTATAAAGCTCCTTGATGGCTTATCCTGTGCGCCTCTCAAGAGGGATGAGTGTGCTGTGATTGCTCCGGCCATCACTCTCCCGCTCCGTACAGTAAGACGCTGTTAGTTATCCACTTATTGTGAGACCGGCTGGTGACTCAGGATAAACAGACTTTTCTAGTGTGATTTAACCGCAGCAAATGTTTCTGTAAAGCATTTAAGAAATGGAAACTTCTTTTAAAAGCAAAATGGAAATATCTTTGCAGGACTTTTCTGTGGTTTGTTTGATCTTTTGTCCGATTGTAGACTGGAGGCTGCAGATGAGATTTCCCTCGTTTTAACGTAGCAAATGAGTTTCTTGTGTTTTAACAAGATAGAAGCCTATAACTCGATCTTTGTAAAACTAGTTATGTCAGGCAGTGAATCTAATGACCCGATACCCTGGGGGCGATCACTATTAGGCTATGGTCGTATATGACCAGCCTTTGACAATGGTTGTTCTTTGTAAGGACTAGAATTACCAGGATTTCAAAAATCTAAAGGAAAAACTACTCTCAAAGATAGTCGTGGCCAAAATTTTTCCAGAAAATTAAGTATTTTTCTCAGAAAATTATTGCAATTACACGTTTTGTTAGACACGTGTTTCCTTTGTATGTCTATTGGAACTACACAAAAAAAATACAGAAAAAAGGCAAATTGGACATAATTTCACACAAAACCCTAAATATGGGTTAGACAAATTTGTTGGCACCCTCAACTTAATATTTGATTGAACACCTTTTGGAATAAATAACTGCAATCAATTGCTTCCTATAACCATCAAAAAGCTTCTTACACCTCTTCGCTGGAAGTTTGGACCACTCTTCTTTTGTAAACTGCTCCAAATCTCTCATGTGAAGGCGCCTTCTCCCAACAGCAGTTTCAAGATCGCTCCACAGGTGATCAATACGATTTAGATTCGGACTCATTACTGCCACTTCAGAACTCTCCAGCGTGTTGTTTCGATCCATTTATGGGGGCTTTTTGAAGTATGTTTGGGGTCTGTCCTGCTGGAAGACCCATGACCTAGGACACAAGCCCAGCTTTCTGACACTGGGCACTACATTGCCACCCAAAATCCTTTGGTAATCTTAAAGATTTCATAATGCCTTGCACACAGTCAGGTCCCCAGTGCTAGAGGCAGCAAAACAACCCAAAACATCTCTGAACTTCCACCATACTTGACTGTAGGTACTGTGCTCTTTTCTTTGTAGAACTCACTCCGTTTTCAGTAAACAGTATAAAGATGTGCTTCACCAAAAAGCTCTATCTTGGTCTCATCTGTCCACAACACACTTTCCCAGAAGATTTTTGCTTACTCAGGTTCATTTTGGCAAACTGCAGGCTAGCTTTTTTTATGTCACTGTGTCAGCAGTGGGGTCCTCCTAGATCTCCTGCCATAGCATTTCACTTCATTCAGATGTGGACAGATAGTTCATGCTGACAAAGGTGTTTACCCACAATTTTGGAAAGATGCCAACAAATTTTGTCCTGCCCATTGTTGGCGTTGTGTGAAATTATGTCCAATTCGCCCTTTTTTTGTGTGTGTGTGTTCCAATCCAAGGAAATAAACCTGTGTGTAACAAAACGTGTAATTGCAATAATTTTCTGGGAGAAATACTTCACTTTCTGGAACAATTTCAAGGATGCCAACACTTTCATTCATGACAGTAAATACTGTATTTGTGATCCATGCAGACTGCATGCATTAAAGAGAGAGGTCCCAAAGGATGAACTGGCATCTTGACCATTGGACCACTTTCCACCACCTGTTTTGGCAACAATGAAGCTTCTCGGGAGTCTGGCACATGTTGTGATGACTTAGCAGCAAACTGTGCGGGAACCAAGGAGCATTAAGGACTGACTCCCTGCTCTTCCTCTATAGTGACTTACTGAGGCTGCCGAGTATCAGACTTTCAATCTCTGGTCGAAAAGGGACACGTCTTCGTGATTTTTTTGAAGACATACGATCTTCAGAAAAAACAAGGCTATGTGAATTGCACCATATACATTTATTAGCACATCTTTTATCAGTGAAAACTATGGATCAAACATGTGATTTACAGACATCTGAACAAGGCCTTAGTTTGATCCCCGGAATAAAAATCTGTAATCTTTTGCAACGTTTTTTAGGATCGAAATAAAGATAAGTGTGAGGAGGACAGACTGTGAGATCCAGAAATAGTGTCTACCAATGAGAGCAGAGTTGTGTTTAGGAATGAAAGAAAATGTGGCTTCGTGGCCAGAGAATGCTGACAGATGCTTGGTTCAGGCGGTGCTCCGCAGCGGAATGGTGTCCGGCGTGTCTCTGGTCTTTGCAGGCTGTGTATGAGCCAAGCGACAGAAGACCATGATCAGAATAAGACCTGAAAGAAAGAAGTACATGCAGCAATATCTTATATTGGCATGAGAAAATTATGCTTGTTCATTATGTGGACACTATGGTGTGACTAGGCAGCACAACTTTATACAGTGTGTAGTGGACGCTCTCAGGTGATTCCGCTCTGCGGTACCTGGGAACGTCCACTACACAGTGTACAGAGCTGGGCAGCACATCTGTATAAACTGTGTAGTGGATGCTCTCAGGTGATACAGTTCTGCGGTACCTGGGAATATCCACTACACAATGTACAGAGCTGAGCAGCACATCTGTATACACTGTGCAGTGGATGCTCTCAAGTGATACAGCTCTGTGATACCTGGTAACATCCACTACACACTGTACAGAGCTGAGCAGCACATCTGAATACACTGTGTAGTGGACACACTCAGGTGATACAGCTCCACTCTGCGGTACCTGGGAACATCCACTACACAGTGTACAGAGCTGAGCAGCACATCTGTATACACTGTGTAGTGGATGCTCTCAGGTGATACAGCTCCACTCTGCGGTACCTGGGAATATCCACTACACAGTGTACAGAGCTGAGCAGCACATCTGTATACACTGTGTAGTGGATGCTTTCAGGTGATACAGCTCTGTGATACCTGGTAACATCCACTACACACTGTACAGAGCTGAGCAGCACATCTGAATACACTGTGTAGTGGACGCTCTCAGGTGATACAGCTCCACTCTGCGGTACCTGTGAACGTCCACTACACATTGTACAGAGCTGGGCAGCACATCTGTATACACTGTGTAGTGGACACACTCAGGTGATACAGCTCTGCGATACCTGGTAACATCCACTACACAGTGTACAGAGCTGAGCAGCACATCTGTATACACTGTGCAGTGGATGCTCTCAGGTGATACAGCTCTGCGATACCTGGTAACATCCACTACACACTGTACAGAGCTGAGCAGCACATCTGTATACACTGTGTAGTGGACACACTCAGGTGATACAGCTCCACTCTGCGGTACCTGTGAACGTCCACTACACATTGTACAGAGCTGGGCAGCACATCTGTATACACTGTGCAGTGGATGCTCTCAGGTGATACAGCTCTGCGATACCTGGTAACATCCACTACACACTGTACAGAGCTGAGCAGCACATCTGTATACACTGTGTAGTGGACACACTCAGGTGATACAGCTCCACTCTGCGGTACCTGGGAATATCCACTACACAGTGTACAGAGCTGAGCAGCACATCTGTATACACTGTGTAGTCGATGCTCTCAGGTGATACAGCTCCACTCTGCGGTACCTGTGAACGTCCACTACACATTGTACAGAGCTGGGCAGCACATCTGTATACACTGTGTAGTGGACACACTCAGGTGATACAGTTCTGCGGTACCTGGGAATATCCACTACACAATGTATAGAGCTGAGCAGCACATCTGTATACACTGTGCAGTGGATGCTCTCAGGTGATACAGCTCTGCGATACCTGGTAACATCCACTACACACTGTACAGAGCTCAGCAGCACATCTGTATACATTGTGTAGTGGACACACTCAGGTGATACAGCTCCACTCTGCGGTACCTGGGAATATCCACTACACAGTGTACAGAGCTGAGCAGCACATCTGTATACACTGTGTAGTCGATGCTCTCAGGTGATACAGCTCCACTCTGCGGTACCTGTGAACGTCCACTACACATTGTACAGAGCTGGGCAGCACATCTGTATACACTGTGTAGTGGACACACTCAGGTGATACAGCTCTGCGATACCTGGTAACATCCACTACACAGTGTACAGAGCTGAGCAGCACATCTGTATACACTGTGTAGTGGATGCTCTCAGGTGATACAGCTCTGCGATACCTGGTAACATCCACTACACACTGTACAGAACTGAGCAGCACATCTGAATTCACTGTGTAGTGGACACACTCAGGTGATACAGCTCTGCGGTACCTGGTAACATCCACTACACAGTGTACAGAGCTGAGCAGCACATCTGTATACACTGTGTAGTGGATGCTCTCAGGTGATACAGCTCCACTCTGCGGTACCTGGGAACATCCACTACGCAGTGTACAGAGCTGAGCAGCACATCTGTATAAACTGTGTAGTGGATGCTCTCAGGTGATACAGCTCGCTTAGTGTACAGGGCTGTGCTGCTCAGGTCTGTACATTGTGTACATCGAGCCACAGATGGAGCCTGTAACAGCTAATGGGTGGAGGTTTCCAGAGTCTGTCCCCCCACCCATATGTTATTCATAGGTCATTCCAAAAACATATTGATAGGCAATTTAGATTGTGAGCCCCAGCAGGGACAGTGATGACAATGTCTGTAAAGCGCTGTGGAATTAACGGCGCTATATAAATGAGTAAAATAAATAAAATATCACAGTTTTGGCCGCCTGAGATGTATAGTATTTATATGTATTGTTGGGGTGATTACGAGGCCATAAATGACTACTTACCTATAGCTCCCAATGTACCTAAGATGACGCCCAAGGCTGACGCGACTGTGGGCATGCCCTCCATCCTGTCCACCTCCACCTTGCAGTGACCCCTTGTGCTACAGTGACAGACTTTGACTGAGAGGGATACAAGGAGAATGGTCAGATATGGATACAGATGTCCCGAATAACCTGGGGTACTTTAAAAAGTTAGAGAATCCATAGCTACCAAATTGTCCAAAATATTCATTTAGCCCTTCATTGTCAGGGTCACCAGATTGCAGTTACATGCTCGTCATTATTTATAAATGTGGATGGAAAATCCCTCTAAATGGGAAATTGTAACTTATTTTTTATACAATAATATATACACAATGTAAACAGATGTCTGACACTTGTGCAGAGAGGTCACTAGTCGTCCTCCAGCGTCTCCACACCCGACGACAGTCCATGTGTCAGCTGTGATAGGTTCTGTAGGTCTCATAAACCTACGTGAAGAAGAAGCAGCTGCGTTTCAGCCTAATTATTTACGGCAATTACAGTATGTTACAAAGAGCCGAGCAGACAAGCACAGTTACACCACAGATAATAATCGCACCATTACATTCACACACCTTCAGTGTTTCTTAAAATTATTTCCAAATCGAGACAGTTGAGGGGCTTGAATGAAAGAACCAGGCTGGACTCCCCCAGTGAGAGCAGACGGACCACCGGCTGCGAATGATTTTTCCTCTGAGACATTAGCTCTTATATGTGTTCTCATATAAAGACCAGCAACAGCCAGTATGACTAAAACGCAGCCCTCAGTCTGTTATATTACTGAGGGGAGCAGAGACCATGACAAAGGCAGGAAAATGTCCTGAAGGATGCTAAAAGTTATATTTGCTGTACCTAAAAGCACCAAACCGGTCATCATGCTATGATACGCTGGTGGTCAGGGTACTGATAATTGGGGTACAAGGTACTGATGATTGGGTTACAGGATAATGACACTGATTTTTGGGGTAATGTCGATAACACACGGAGCATGGGAAAATGACAGTGACACTTGTGGCACAGGCTGATGACACTGACACTCAAGGGCTTAACAATCATGGTTGCAAAGGAGCCCACGCCAGCATCCGCGCCAGTTAAACCTAGATGTGCATCCTCTGATGCACATTCAGTTGAAATGTATTGCGGTGCAGAGACCCGCTGGCTCCCTGCACTGCAATGCACACTGCCGGTCAATCAGAGGCCAGCAGCAGACGTCGACTTGTCCGTGACAGGCAGCACATGGCAGTGACGCTACACCCTGCCTATGCCAGCACACCGAAGTTGGCTGCCGGCTTCTGCGCCAGCTATAGACGAGGATTTTGCGCGTCGAGGGAGCGGAGGAAGGAAAGAATAATCGTTTTTCTTTTTTAAATGTACTGGAGAAGAATGGAACGGGCCCAGGATGGGGGTCATTATTAGAGATGAGTGAATATTTCAGTATTTGGTTAGGATTATGATCGCAATATTTGCCGAATGCCTTTGGAGTTCAGTGGGTGTATAGATGAGAGAATATGTTTGGAAACGATTGTCAAACGTAAATTCGGCATGAATATGGTAAATTTGGATTTGGTGATCATTTTCCAAGCATATTTGCTCATCTCTAGTCATTACACCAAAAAGCAGCCAAGGATGTGAGACATTATACCAGGAAGGAGCCCAGTACAGAGGACATTATACTAGCATGGGGAGCATTACACCAAGAAGGGGCCCAGGAGGAAAGACATTGTACTTTAATGGGGGACAATATACCAGGAGGGGGCCCAGGATGGGGGGCATTGTACCAAGATGGGCAGCATTATACCATGAAGGGGCACAGTATGGGAGGCATTTTACTATGATTTGGGACATTATACCAGGAAGGGCCCCATTATGGGAGGCATTGTATAATGTCCCCAATCATAGTACCAGGAAAGGACCCAGGATTGGGGGGCATTGTACCAGGAGGGAGGACATTATACCAGGGAGGGGCCAAGGATGAGGGACATTATACCAGGAAGGGGTATGTGGTAATGACAGACATTAGGGTAACAGGAGAATAATACACTGAGGTTTGACTTCCACACCTGTATACTTTATGCAGCCATTTTTGTTCACATCTTTGCGTGCTGCTTGTTCTCATCCAAACGTCCAATTGCGTTTCAGCTGACAAATAGAAAAACTCCATCATATGCGTTAATAATTATCTGATAATTTACTCAGCCTGATATAGAAAAGCAGATAATGTGAAGTCGACTTTTCCATTTAGCCTGAAAGCTTTTCGCTCTTATAAAATGTTACTGTGACCTCGGCATGTACAAAGAAGGCACAGTGACAGTGGGGTAATATGGGACGAGCCTGCAGGGGGCAGTCTATAGCAGGCCTTGTGTGGATCAGGTGCAGCCCAGGGACTCTGCAGAGCTGACTTCATTTACAAGTTGCGAGAACACCATCATTCAGCTGCCAGGAGGATTACAGCTGCTGCCAAGGAAGAAATGAATGTATTGTTATGGAGATTTTTTTTTCTACTTGACAAGCATTATAACATAGCGCGACCCGGCAGCGCTAAATGTCAGGGAATTATACAAAATGTACTGTGGACGTTCTAATAATGAAGCCCATCACCGACGTGAACTTACTCATTATGTAATTATACTGCCCTTTACATGGGGAATAATAATCGCTTTACATCCCGGGGGTTAACTGTGTGTTCATTTCAAAAAGCCTGAGCTCTACCCAAAGAAAGAAAGATGAGACCACCGGTTCTAGATCAGTGGTCAGAGACACAGCCAAGGTGAGGAGGCCGAGCAGGACCACCACTGAGCAAGACATAGAAATACTAGGTGCTCAGTGTTCAGAGACACGGCCGACGTTAGGAGGCTGAGCCCGACCACCACTGAGCAAGACATAGAAATACTAGGTGCTCAGAGACACGGCCGAGGTGAGGAGGCCGAGCAGGACCACCACTGAGCAAGACATAGAAATACTAGGTGCTCAGTGTTCAGAGACACGGCCGACGTTAGAAGGCTGAGCCCGACCACCACTGAGCAAGACACAGAAGTACAAGGAGCTCAGAGACACGGCCGAGGTGAGGAGACCGAGCCCGACCACCTCTGAGCAAGACACAGAAGTACAAGGTGTTCATTTGTCAGTGACATGGCAGTGTGATTAACATTGCTGTCACCATTCCTCCTATCAGTGTGTCTGGATGCAGTGAATGACAGTTCTATCGAATCTAGGACCAGGGTATGCCGGCGCTTCCTCCGTGTGTCTCTTGTTCGGACTAATTGCCTGGCTATTTAACCAGCTCTCTGCCTTAGACTACTGCCAATTGTAGCTTTTCTCCAGTGGTGTGTGTTTGCCCTGTGCTCCTAGTCTTGTATTCTGATCTTTGCTGCTCGACCTTGGCTTTGCCTTTGACCTTGCATTTGCCTAGTCCTTTTGTCATGGTCCACTACCTTCTTAGAATTCTGACTATGCCTTTGTCTCTCCCCTTTGTCTACCTCTAGACTACCAAGCCTCACAGCTTGTCCATGAGCAGTGACTAGCATCACAATTGCAATGGGTAGTAGAAGTTTTGCATTTTATTTATTGTTTTCATCAGTGAAAATAATTGACAAAACACAGATGGTGAAAACTAACACCAACCTGATGAAACTCTGATCCAAATCAATAATGAACATACATAAATGTTCATAAATACAGGAAAAAAATCAGGATGTCTGAATGAGGTCTTATGCAAAACCCCTAGGATTAGCCATCAGAAAAATGGATGTTTGCACATGGCAGATACTTTATTTTATTGTTCTGAAGTATACAAATGAGACAATACTTAATCTGTAGTGGAAATTGACTCACATTTATGATATGGATTTCCACCATTCATTTGGTGAAATCTGCAAAAATTCTGGATCAGAATCTGCAGATCACAAATGGGAAAATCAATACATATTATACAAGTCTGATACTTCATGTGAAGTTCTAGAAACAAAAATGTAAAAAAAAATCTAGATGGAAAGCGATATGATGTGAGATCAGATTGGTAAATGTTCCCACTCCTCTGACACCTTTAGTTACCAGAAGCCCAAAGCTAAAATTATCCCTGCGTGTCTTCACCTCCCAGGTCCCATGAGAGGAGCGGCTGTGTTTGTGTCTAGCACTCAGCACCATCATGCCATAGTTCACCAGAAGATGTATGTGAGCTAGCGCTCAAAACACCCTTAAAATAGAGCGTGGTGTCTGCCCCGGGGCTCAGGCAGCACCGCTTGTTAGTAACAGAAATCTTTCCTTGCCAAAAGCAATGTTTATTGGGCTGGAGAACCATTCTTTCTATGTGACAAGCACACTTTAGCCGACACATCACGTATACAGACTTCAGGGCCCGGAGTTCACAAGGCTAAATATTCTGGAATCCGCAACCTTATGTCTTCACTTGTAGCCAGACCAAGAAAGCCGCCAGTAACTCCAATACCTCTGTCCTCCTGCAGCCTGTACATAGATGACGTTCGCACATTGTATAGTTTGTGTGTTTTGGACGCCGCGGTGACATTTTTATTTAACGATTACATTATTTTTCCATGATTTTACCTCTCAGTTGCACTTGTTGACTTTGGGGATCAGTCCCATTAGCAGTAATGAGGATCCGCACATGGTGAACGTCCGCTTGTATATAATGCACCGCCATAGAGAGATAGGCATGGGTACCTGTGGAATAATAGCACATGAGGCTCCATGTCTATATGATACAGTATTGGGCAGGGGTCACTCGACTATTTCTCCTCATCCAAGAGAATCGGGCTGATTAAAGCAAATCACACTCTGATCAGAGTGTGATCCAATTTTTGTGAATGAAGACAAGATAGGAAAAAAAATTCCACATTCGGTATGTGAAAATTGGACTGCACTCAGATGTCATTCAATTGCTGTCCGATTTATTTTTTTTTTCCATTCAATCATTGACTTTCATGACCGAGCACAATATAAATATCTGATGCAAATCGGACTCTGTCCAAGTAATCTGACATGTGCACCGCCCCATAAATAACACTGGTCCGAGTTCGATCCGATATTTTGTCAAAAATATCATAATAGAACTCACGATATAATAAGTGCAAAAAGGTTTCTTAAACCATGCAACATTTTACTCATCCGGAGCCACTTCTCTGCTATTGTGGACTCCAATGCTTACCGTTCAGAGCAGTCACCCTCCAGTGTCGACGAAGTGCATCATCATCAGGAAGCCTGAATGTGAAGGGGGCGCTGTGTCCTGCTGAACCTCTATCACAAGCCCAGATGAGAAGTCTTTGCTTTTCTTGTTTCGGGGTGCAGAAATGCGCATTTGTGTTGCCTTCAGGACCGTTGTTGCAGGGAATGTTGATGCCGGCCTGCAGTAACCGTATCGTCACATCTGCCGTAGCTGATAGACCGCCATCATCTGAAAAATGTCAGTAAATATTGCATTTCCATTTTTTTTCCCCTTTATCTTTCTATCCAAGAAGGGGAGGTATATTTCCTTTCCTAACCCAGAATTTTATACCTTATGCCTTAGCCCTTGCTCTTTTTTTCAACCTATGTAGTAATAATCATGGGAATTGTTGCTCTGCTGCCAACATAAGTAGATTCAGATGAGGAGGTGTATAGAAATCTGTATCTTCTCACGTATTAGAACAATTCACTGTACTGATAATTTACACCTCTACCAAGCAGTGTAGCCACCATTTGTCCCTTGGGCCGCGCACCCTCCTCTACATCCCACTGCCGCCAGCTCTTGGCTTTGTGCACTTGTCTTGTGCCAAGCAGATGTTCTCGGGTCGGTGACTGTGCGCCTCTCCCGTTGGGGAAGTAGGCGGTTTGTGGCAAGATTAATTATGCAATCATCTACATTTAATCTGCATGCCAATTATCGCAGTTATTCCTAATATGAAAGGAGGGAGGGATGAGTAACCGTGTGGGTAACATGCACATATTCCTTTTTAATGTCTGAGGACACAAAGACTGATTTGGCAGCAGCCCTCCTTCTACACTTTATATTTCAGTGCTGTTTTATTAAAGATATAAGAAGGGTATAGCGGTATAAATAGGAATGTAATCGGCTATTAATATTAACATCACAATTATCATCGAAAGAGAACAATCGCAAAGACCAGAGGAGCCATGACTGAGTCCAAGCCTGAACCCCCGTCCTCTGACGGCCATATACCCTAATGAGGAATAAAATGAGCATGCCCTAGAGAATATGCCGTATGCAATGTGATAAAACACTCCGGGATCGCCTTTGCTGGGGTCAAAGGTCACGTGCGTTCAGCATGAAACTCAGGCGCAGAGCTGGGATTCGGGTATAACTGACACTGGGTCAGGTTTATTAAAGGTGAAAGCAATGCATAAAAGAAATAAAACATAAAACAAATCCTTGCCTGTCCGGCACTAACTAAACAAAGTACAACCTAACTACCAACTGGCGGGCTTCTCCCGTCCAGCCAAACCACAGTTGCAGTGGGCACTGCTTCCACTCACGTGTGTCTCTCACACAGACAGGCTCTCTGTGTTCCCAGGCTGAGACACTCACACAACCACCTGGCATCCTTTTATATCCACCTCCCATTATCCATTAGTAAGCAGGTGCGATACTGACCAGACTAGGCCACATAGGAAAGGAATCTGGGCGAGATATACCTGCCCTCATCCACTATTCCCACATGATTCTCACATATCCCCCCCCTCTGCTCAGACCACTCCGGTCGAGCAATGACACCCGCCAAACAGTGCACTCGGGACAGGGCATCTGCATTCCCCATCTGTACCCCTGGGCGGTGCTCCACCGTAAAAGTGTAGGCCTGCAGGGCAAGGAACCACCGGGTCACCCGGCTATTCCGTTCCTTGTTCAAGTGCATCCACTTGAGAGGGGCATGGTCAGTGATCAGCCTGAACTTTCGGCCCACCAGGTAATATTTGAGGGCCTCTAGAGCCCACTTAATGGCTAGGCACTCTTTTTCCACGACTGCATACCTTTGCTCGTGTTTATTCAGCTTCCTGCTGAGATAGAGGACTGGGTGTTCCACTCCGTCCCTCACTTGTGAGAGTACGGCCCCGATACCGGTATCAGAGGCATCCGTTTGTACCACAAACTCGCTGCGGAAGTCCGGAGTCACCAGTACGGGCTGAGAGCAAAGTGCCCGTTTTAGGCCATGGAAGGCTTCTTCAGCCGCTAAACTCCATTTAATCATGACGGAGTCATTCCCTTTTGTAAGATCCGTCAGGGGGGTAGCGATGGCTGCAAAATTGGGTATGAACCGGCGATAATAGCCGGCGATCCCCAGGAAGGCTTGCACCTGCTTCTTGTTGACAGGTTGTGGCCAGTCCTGAACCGCCTGAATCTTATCAACCTGGGGTTTAACAACACCCCTCCCAATTACATACCCCAAATACCGGGCTTCTTCTAGCCCGACGTGACATTTCTTGGGGTTCGCGGTTAGACCTGCCTCCCACAGGTCGTCAATCACAGCTTGTACTTTCTGGAGATGAGTCTCCCAGTCCAAGCTGTAAATGACAATGTCGTCCAAATAGGCCGAAGCGTACCGCCTATGTGGCCTCAGGACTCGATCCATCAGTCTCTGGAAGGTCGCCGGTGCTCCGTGCAGTCCAAACGGCATATACACATACTGAAATAGACCTTCCGGCGTAGCAAATGCCGTCTTTTCTCTGGCAGCCTCCGCCAGAGGGATCTGCCAATACCCCTTTGTTAGGTCTAGGGTCGTAATATACCGGGCTTTTCCTAACCGATCTATTAACTAGTCGACCCGGGGCATAGGGTAGGCATCAAATTTTGAGACCGCATTCAGTTTCCTGAAGTCATTGCAGAACCGGATTGTGCCGTCCGGTTTAGGAATTAACACAATCGGGCTGGACCAAGCACTGTGCGATTCCTCAATGACACCTAACTCTAACGTTGCCTTCACTTCTCGGGAAACGGCTTCACGGCGCGCTTCCGGAATTCTGTAGGGTTTCACGTGAACAGTGACACCAGGTTCCGTTACGATGTCATGTTTCATGTTTCATTAGCGTAGTCTGCCCGGGTTTTTCTGAGAAAAACTTTTGGTTGTGACGTAAAAACTGCCTGACCTCAGTCTTTTGCCGCTCTGAGAGAGTCTCTGCAACCCGTACCTCCGGTACGGTATGTGAGCAGACGGGACGGGCCAGCTCCGCTGACAAGGCAGACCGATCCTTCCAGGGCTTTATCAGATTTACATGATAAATCTGTTCAGGTTTCCGTTTACCTGCCTGGTATACTTTGTAATTTACTTCACCAACTCTTTCCTTGATCTCAAAGGGGCCCTGCCACTTTGCCAGGAACTTACTGTCCACCGTGGGGACCAGGATCAACACCCTATCTCCGGGTGCAAACGTACGGATCTTGGCGCCCCTATCATAGATTCTTTTTTGGGCTCCTTGGGCCTGTATCATGTGTTCTTTGACGATAGGCATAACAGCCGCAATACGCTCCTGCATTTGTGTGACGTGATCTATCACTGTTTTAAACGGAGTGACCTGACCCTCCCAGGTTTCTTTTGCAATGTCTAATAGTCCGCGAGGACGTCGGGCGTACAATAACTCGAAAGGCGAGAATCCCGTGGAAGACTGGGGTACTTCCCTGATGGCAAAAAGCAAATACGGAAGTAAATAGTCCCAGTACTTCCCATCCTTGTCTATCACCTTTCTCAGCATCTGCTTCAGAGTTTTATTGAACCGTTCGACCAACCCGTCTGTTTGAGGGTGATACACGGATGTGCGTAACGGTTCGATTTGTAACAACCGGCAGAGCTCCTTCATTACCCTGGACATAAAGGGGGTCCCCTGGTCGGTGAGTATTTTGTTTCGGTATACCGACCCGACTAAACACATGCACCAGTTCCTTGGCAATCGTCTTGGTGGCCGTATTACGCAAAGGGATGGCCTCTGGGTAACGAGTGGCATAATCCAAGATGACCAGGATATGTTGGTGTCCACGTGCAGACCGTGGAAGGGGCCCAACTAAATCCATCCCAATCCTCTCAAACGGGACTTCAATAATAGGTAGGGGTACCAAAGGGCTACAGAACCGGGGCTTAGGTGCAGAGGCTTGGCAGTCAGGACAAGACTCACAATAGACTCGAATATCGTGATGCATGCCTGGCCAAACAAAACAGTGTAATATCCTTTCAGTGGTTTTCTGGACTCCCAGGTGACCTCCCATCACATGTCCGTGGTCCAGGTCCAGCACCTGCCGCCGGTAGGGTTTTGGCACGACTAATAGTTGCACCGTATCTTCCCCCTTTTTCTCTATCTGATAGAGTAAATCATTCTCCAGAACCATGTAAGGATATGCCAGCCTAGAGCCAGGTTCTACGGGTACCCCATTTATCACTTTTACATTTGTCCTAGCCTGAGAAAGAGTAGGATCCTTTATTTGCTCGCTTTGGAAGTCATCTTTCTGAACTTCCAAATCCGGCAAACGGGGAGGTGGACGGCTGTCGGCCTCCTCCTCTTCCCCGGTCCCCTCCGTATCACCCGCCATGACTGAAAACGGGAACTGCAGGTCATTTCCCGCAGACTCTTCCCCCGAGTCTTCCGGGGAGACCTCTTCCAGGGGTTCGGGACCCACACGCGCCCTGGGAGAAGAATCACGTACACTATTACCCGAGGGCATCAACTGATTCTCCCACAATTGCCAGAAGTGGGGAAAATCCCGGCCCAGGATGACATCATGCAATAACGCTGGGACGAGTCCCACTTTATGTCGCACTGACCCATAGGAAGTAGTAATGCATATGACCGTGGTGAGGTACGAACAGGTGTCTCCATGCACACACGTTACAGAAAATTTGTCTGATGGTCCAGTCGGGGCTGACACCAGACTGGCCTTCACCAGAGTCACCACACTTCCCGAGTCTAACAATGCCACCACCTTTTTGCCATCAACAGTTAAATCACACAAGTGTTTTTCCACATCCTTTTGACCGGCATTCACACTCACTACCCATCGTGCCTTCGGCCATTTTTCTCGCACCACCGTCCGTTCAAACGTGGTCAGGTATGCCTCGACGTCATCTTCGGTCGTCATTTTCTGCCAGTACCGACTCACGTGAATCACTCTTGACTCGGCTTCCAGGTTAAGCTCAGGTAAGCTTGCCAAGCGCTGCGCCACCTGCTGGAGAAGCGAACGATCGGTAACTGTCATGTCCACCAACTCCTTCAGCAGGGCCATCATCACCTGATTAGCTTCTTGCTGGACGGCGGTGGACTGTACCAGTGCTTTCACCACGTCCTCCATGCTCATGCTTGCAACGTGATGCCCGCGTTCTCCACCACAATGTGATAAAACACTCCGGGATCTCCTTTGCTGGGGTCAAAGGTCACGTGCGTTCAGCATGAAACTCAGGCGCAGAGCTGGGATTCGGGTATAACTGACTCTGGGTCAGGTTTATTAAAGGTGAAAGCAATGCAAAAGGAAATAAAACATAAAACAAATCCTTGCCTGTCCGGCACTAACTAAACAAAGTACAACCTAACTACCAACTGGCGGGCTTCTCCCGTCCAGCCAAACCACAGTTGCAGTGGGCACTGCTTTCACTCACGTGTGTCTCTCACACAGACAGGCTCTCTGTGTTCCCAGGCTGAGACACACAACCACCTGGCATCCTTTTATATCCACCTCCCATTATCCATTAGTAAGCAGGTGCGATACTGACCAGACTAGGCCACATAGGAAAGGAATCTGGGCGAGATATACCTGCCCTCATCCACTATTCCCACATGATTCTCACAGTGACCAGATCTTGCGCCAAGTAACGGAGTTATTTATGCACTGAACGGCCGCATACTCCATAGCACAATCTCGCGGCCGATCCGTACATCTACACCGCGAAATACCGATAGGTGAATCCAGCCTTACACGGACCCCCGTTGTATTGTCTTCATCTTTGGTTATGGTGGGTATTGTTTGCCCCCTACCCAACCCCCCATTGCATTATTTTCTGATGACCCCATTCATCACTAATTCTGCATGATGTAAGGATGAAAAAAATCCTTTACTCAGCTCCATCTACATAATGAAAACAGACAAAGCTTTCTCAGTGTGCAGAACTGGCGGAAAAAAATAGATTGTATATTTAAAATAAATGATTTTTTACCATCTTGTAGGTAGATCAGGTCCCAGAAAGGATTAACTCTTTGCTCTCCACTTGTATCGGAATAGGGTGTGTTGAACCCCTCTAAACCTGTTATTCTGATTACTGAGAGTAAAAATACTTGCTAAAGGGGGCTGTCTTCTTTGACAATAATTTAAAAAAAAGGCTAAAAATGGGTTAAAATTAAGCAATCCTCACCAATCCCTGTTTGTTTTTGTTCTGCCTGCCTGGTTCCCTATTGATATTTACTATGTACCACAACAAACTCTTCTTGACACAGGGGCATGTGACTGCTGCAGACACTCATTGGTTGAGTGTGTCAGCACTGCAGCCTGTGAGTGGCTGGACACGGGCATGTGACTGCTGCAGACACTCATTGGTTGAGGATGTGTCAGCACTGCAGTCTGTGATTGGCTGGACACGGGCATGTGACTGCTGCAGACACTCATTGGTTGAGATGTGTCAGCACTGCAGCCTGTGATTGGCTGGACACGGGCATGTGACTTCTGCAGACACTTATTGGTTGAGATGTGTCAGCACTGCAGCCTGTGATTGGCTGGACACGGGCATGTGACTGCTGCAGACACTCATTGGTTGAGATGTGTCAGCACTGCAGCCTGTGATTGGCTGGACACGGGCATGTGACTGCTGCAGACACTCATTGGTTGAGCTGTGTCAGCACTGCAGCCTGTGATTGGCTGGACAGAGGGACGGACTTATGACTGCTGCAGACACTTATTGGTTGAGAGGTGTCAGCTTGTGATTGGCTGGACATAGGGGCATGTTACTGTTGCAGACACTTATTGGTTGAGGCATTTCAGTATTGCAGGCTGTGATTGGCTGGACACAGGGGCATTTGACTGCTACAGACACTCATTGGTTGAGGCATGTCAGCATTGCTGCTTCTGATTGGCTGGACACAGTGCCATGTTACTGCTACAGATGTTAATTGTCTGAGGTGTGTCAGCATTGCAGCCAATGATTGGCTGGACATTGGCATGTGACTGCTGCAGCTACCCTTTGGTTGAGGCATGTCAGTATTCCAGCCTGTGATTGGCTGTGCATTCATTTCCAGTGTTACCAAAGGAGCCAGGAAGTAAAATATAACCGGGATCGGGGAATGGAATATACACCAGGTCCTCTGCTGTAAGAGATGTTCTTTATTGCAGCTCTCTACTTGGTCTAAAAGAAGGAAATCCTGATTCCTTGTAGAAGATCCCCCCCTTATTAACATAAAGTTCCCTAACAGGGTATTAAACATTGATTTTTCTGTTAGGCCAGAGTATTCTTTATGTGGATAAGTGTCTAGATAAATCACGGCTATTTATTGCCTAAAGGGACGGCCAACTTTTCGGATCCATAAGACGCAGTTATTATGAGCAGTGAATCCAGCTTAGCTGCATTAAAGCCCACCTCCTGCCTCATCAGAGGCTTTGTTAAAGTTTCCCACAAATTGTAGAAACATAAAAAAAAAAACATTTAATAGGTTGCGCTAATGTTCCTTCTGCAGAAGCGCACCGCTCCCCTGCTTCCTGTTTTATAGGGGGCAGTACTCTCCTGAATATTGACAGTGTCGACCAATGGTGTGAAAGCATAGATCCTGCCCATAGCACATGCTCCTTTACCTAGGTAATTGGCCACTGTGAGACCCCAAGATGGCCAGTAACCTGGGCCTTCAGCTGTATGTTATAAAATGAAAACCCTACATTCTTGAGAACAAAGAGGATTTTCAATAAATTGCAAAGTAGCTTGTTTTGATTTGTTTTTTATACAATTGCAATTTTACATATTTAAAGAAGTTGAATAACCCCATTAATGATATCTTTGACCCCTCGCTTCATGTTTAAATGGCTTGTCTGGATACAAGAAACATCAGAGAGTTTACAATTAATAGGCACTCTATGTACTTTCTTCAAGTGCTAGGACCTCCTTATAAAGCCCTCTGTATTAACCAGACACCCCCTGTAATGATTCTGATCCAGGCTAGTTACAATATAACAGTAATGATTCTGCAGTGATGTGCGGTAGGATTAGATATCAGATCTCTGCTGTTTTACAGCAGCAGTTTGCACGCTCCTTGCTAATCCCTTGTGAACCCTCCTAGTGACATCATATATTAAATACTCCGTTTCATGCAATTTTCATTTCTATTCAGAATGGAACAATAGAGCAATCATGGATTATTACAGCGTGCGGCTTTTATACAGAGCTGCCTGTAAACTAATGGGGGGAGATCAGAAAAGACTGCATAGAACAACTATGACAACCTGCCTCCTCGTTTTATCATCTGACATCTGTAGGGTCAATAGGGATGAGCAGGTGGTCCTATCCCATCCACTTGAGACAGTATCAAAATGTAAAATATGATTGTACTTAGTACCACGTAATGGCTAACATTACAAAGAATGGACTTAATTATTAGCATTTCTTATACTCTAAAATGGACAGCAATGGGGAGTATTCAAGCCCAATGTGGGTGCATGGCAAACTGATGCATCTTGGTTCATTACTGACCTGTTCATTGAGGTCACTAAAGGTAGAGTGTTATTATGCATTGCTTATATAGCGTCATTAAATTCCACATCTTTAGACATCATTCATTGGGGCTCAGAATCTCAATTCCCTATCTGTATGTTTTCGGAGTGGTGGCGGAAACCGGTGAACCCGGAGGAAACCCACACAAACACTGGGAGAACATACAAACTCCTTGCAGATGTTTTCCTTGTTGGGATTTGAACCCAGGACTCCAGCGCTGTAAAGTAAGTGCTAACCACTGAGCTAGTGACGTCTGACCACTGCATGTGTTCTGGCTGTCTTTATTCAAGTTAAAGTTGCTGAAAACATCTTTACTTGTGCATTAGTTCTGGGCTTGGGTGTTGCTACCCTGGGTATAATGCAGAGGATTGGCTGATATTCGGACCACCTTTTGTGCATCTGCTGCCTGATTAATGAAGGATCCAATGTTGATTTCCTCAGCGATTACATAAATCTGTAAAAATGAAACTGTCTTTATCTATACTTCCCATCAATAGCATTAGTTTGGTGATCCTTAGGGTGAAACCACGAGGGGCCAATATTCTGCTGACTGCAATAGCCAGATGCCATATGATATTGTTTCACAATTCTGAAGCCTGGCTGGAGTTTCTGCCGCCTGAAATGTGTAGCTGCACCTTGAAACTTCTGACAGTTTCCCTTAAAAAATAATCAAGTAATTACTGCACATAGACAATGGGGAGGAGCCACAATAAGTGGGAGGGACCTCTTAATTTGCCTCAACCAGGCACACACAAGTCCAATTTTTTTTTTTCGTTGGACCGAGCCATTCAGAGGAAAAAGTCATAGCAAGCACGAATTATCAGATCGCACTCAGCCACGCAAGTCAACAAGTCCATGGAAAATATCGGACTGCGCTCGGATGACATCTGAGTGCAGGCTGATTGTCATGGACTGACATAATGGAGAAGATGGAGACATTTTTTTTTTTCCCTCCTCTGAGAAAATCGGATCAATGAGATCAACGTGTTCTTTCCATAATCGACCCGATCCTCTTAGGTGTGACCCCAGTGTTACAAGGGGTATTGCTGCTGCTCAGTTGCCAATTGATTGGTCATTTTCTAGGAGGAATATCAGCGGATCGGCCCAAGGTCTAAGGCCTGTTTCACACATCAGTTTTTTGCTTCAGTTAAAATCCGCTAAAATGGCGGACAACAGATCCGTTCTTGGACTGATGACAACGTTTGTCACTGGACCGTTATTTTAATGGTTCCGTCGAAGGAAGAATTTTAAAGGAACCGCTGCCTGGGGAGGAGAGAGAGAGAGAAAGAGAGAGAATTTTTTCGCCGCCAGAACAGAGTTTAGGATTAAATTTCCGAGCAAGGCAAGTCCTCCAGGCATGCGCAATATAAAATGCGGATCCGGCCGCCGAAAAAACGTTGCATGGTCCGTTCAGGCATGTCAGCGGACGCCAAAATTTTGGCGGATCCGCAAAAAAACGGATCGAACGGATGGCCATCCGTCAAGATCTGCCGGTAATGCAACTCAATGGGGAAAAAAACGGATCCGCCAAGCAAAATGGCGGATCCGTTTTTTTTGCACAGCGGCGGATTTTGACGGATTTCAAAAAACTGATGTGTGAAACAGGCCTAAGACAAAATGCCACTATGTTTTGTGTTTTATAGTGAAACCATCCAGGGTTACTAAAGAGGTCAGGACAGCGGAGAGGTTCTCATTCAGCAGATGAAGGTAAACCTGCCTTTTATTACACAGGTCAACGAAAAAAATTTTTTTTTCTGGTGTCCAAAATATTTTAATGAATTTGGGGTATTTTTGGGGTGCTGATTCTGAATATGTCATCAGTTTTGCCAGATTGGCTCAAGTTTTTGAGATTTTTGGTATCTTATTTATAGCACTTGTTGGTAAATGCGACGCATCATCTCATTAATTTCTTTGGATTAGTACTTGAACTGAGCAGTTCTCAATATAGTTTTGTGTTAATTAGTGTTCTAAAAGTTTGTTCATAGCTTGATTTTTGCACTAACTTTATGTTGTTGTCTGTTTTCCAGTGAAAAGCATGAACTCATCATGAAGAAGTTGTCTTAACGATCCAGACTCATTCTGTTACATTTGTGGTGAATATACACTGCCAAAACATAGAAGAAACATAACAGACTTCGTAAAAAAAGTGTATTTTGCCTATTTTGGGGTTATGCTTGGGGACCAAGACAAGTTTTGGGCACCACACATAGTGTGCAAAGCATGTATCGAATTATTACGAAAATGGAGCAAAGGACAAAGAAAAAGCTTCAAATTTGGTGTTCCAATGGTGTGGAGAGAGCCAAAAAATCATCATGATGACTGTTATTTCTGTGCAGTGCAAGTGCAAGGATTCAATAAGCATAAGAAACGAAAATGGGAGTAACATGGAATCTGCAAGAAGGCCTGTCCCTCATTGTGAAGATGTGCCTGTACCTGTGTTTACCATAAATAACAGTCATCATGATGATTTTTTGGCTCTCTCCACACCATTGGAACACCAAATTTGAAGCTTTTTCTTTGTCCTTTGCTCCATTTTCGTAATAATTCGATACATGCTTTGCACACTATGTGTGGTGCCCAAAACTTGTCTTGGTCCCCAAGCATAACCCCAAAATAGGCAAAATACACTTTTTTTACGAAGTCTGTTATGTTTCTTCTATGTTTTGGCAGTGTGTATTCACCACAAATGTAACAGAATGAGTCTGGATCGTTAAGACAACTTCTTCTTGATGAGTTCATGCTTTTCACTGGAAAACAGACAACAACATAAAGTTAGTGCAAAAATCAAGCTATGAACAAACTTTTAGAACACTAATTAACACAAAACTATATTGAGAACTGCTCAGTTCAAGTACTAATCCAAAGAAATTAATGAGATGATGCGTCGCATTTACCAACAAGTGCTATAAATAAGATACCAAAAATCTCAAAAACTTGAGCCAATCTGGCAAAACTGATGACATATTCAGAATCAGCACCCCAAAAATACCCTAAATTCGATGAAATATCTTTGGCACCAAAAATGCTGTTGACCAGTGTTATTGGTCACTTCCCAGAAAGTCATTCAATAGGGTTAAAGCCATTCATACTATTTCCTAGTATAACATTTATCACAACAACTCATATGAATACGTTCATAGTAAAATTAAAAAAAAGTGTGCGAGAGTTTAAAAGTCTTTTTTTTTATCAATTCGACTTTTACCAATAAAACCCAGTAGAAAGATAGAGACCCCTCCAAAATCGCCCCATTTATCCGGAGACTTCACACTGTATGGGAACGATATCATTACCTGGCAGTCGCTCAGCTAAAGCAAAAGTGTTATTTTTATGTGAATCACTATCCTCAGGGAAAAAACAATCACCACCATCATCCCTTGATGTCACGAGCTCTGCAGCCCCCTTAACCCCTGCATTACCACCCAAGGACACGGACACCCCTGTGCTAGTAAGGTGGTGTCCTTGATGCTTATTCAGATGTCATATATTGTGGACATCAAACTGAAAAGTCAGACATGTTACCACCAGCCATTCTCACCTCTGTCCCATGCCACAACCTGCATCTGATAAGTGTCTCCAAACCGCTCTCTGTCCAATGAACGGAGAAGCTGAATCTCCCCAGAATCCTTTTTGATGGAAAACCACTTTCTGGAATCATTTATGATGCTGTAGCTGGAAAACATACACATCACATCAACCAATGACAAAATAAGACTGAAGATAATGCAAGCAATGGAAAAAAAATTACAAAATGTCACTTCAGAATCTAGACAAATATTGGCAGTATAATAGAAGTATTATAGTAGTTATATTTTTCTATATAGGGTCAGTATGATGGCAGTTATATTCTTGTACATAGGGGGCAGTATTATAGTAGTTATATTATTGCACATAGGAGCAGTATTATAGTAGTTATATTCTTGTACATAGGGACAGTATTATAGTAGTTATATTCTTGTACATAGGGGCAGTATTATAGTAGTTATATTATTGCACATAGGGGGCAGTATTATAGTAGTTATATTCCTGTACATAGGGGCAGTATTATAGTAGATATATTCTTGTACATAGGGGACAGTATTATAGTAGTTATATTATTGCACATAGGGGGCAGTATTATAGTAGTTATATTCCTGTACATAGGGGCAGTATTATAGCAGTTATATTCTTGTACATAGGGGACAGTATTATAGTAGTTATATTATTGCACATAGGGGGCAGTATTATAGTAGTTATATTCTTGTACATAGGGGGCAGTATTGTAGTAGTTATATTCTTGTACATAGGGGGCAGTATTATAGTAGTTATATTCTTGTACATAGGGGCAGTGTTATAGTAGTTATATTCTTGTACATAGGAAGCAGTATTATAGTAGTTATATTCTTGTACATAGAGGCAGTATTATAGTAGTTATATTCTTGTACATAGGAGCAGTATTATAGTAGTTATATTCTTGTACATAAGGGGCAGTATTATAGTAGTTATATTCTTGTACATAGGAGCGGTATTATAGTATTCTTGTACATAGGGGGCAGTATTATAGTAGTTATATTCTTGTACAAGGGGGCAGTAATATAGTAGTTATATTCTTGTACATAGGGGGCAGTATTGTAGTAGTTATATTCTTGTACGTAGGGGGCAGTATTATAGTAGTTATATTCTTGTACGTAGGGGGCAGTATTATAGTAGTTATATTCTTGTACATAGGAGCAGTATTATAGTACTTATATTCTTATACATAGGGGGCAGTGTTATAGTAGTTATAGTCTTGCACATAGGGGCAGTATTATAGTAGTTATATTCTTGTACATAGGAGCAGTATTATAGTAGTTATATTCTTGTACATAGGGGGTAGTATTATAGTAGATATATTCTTGTACATAGGGGGCAGTATTATAGTAGTTATATTCTTGTACATAGGAGCAGTACTATACTAGTTATATTCTTGTACATAGGTGGCAGTATTATAGTAGCTATATTCTTGTACATAGGAGCAGTATTATAGTAGTTATATCCTTGTACATAGGTTGCAGTATTATAGTAGTTATATTCTTGTACATAGGGGCAGAATTATAGTAGTTATATTCTTGTACTTACGGGCAGAATTATAGTAGTTATATTCTTGTACATAGGAGCAGTATTATAGTAGTTATATTCTTGTACATAGGGGCAGTATTATAGTTGTTATATTATTGTACATAGGAGCAGTATTATAGTAGTTATATTCTTGTACATAGGGGCAGTATTATAGTAGTTATAGTCTTGTACATAGGGGCAGTATTATAGTAGTTATATTGTACATAGGGGACAGTATTATAGTAGTTATATTGTACATAGGGGACAGTATTATAGTAGTTATATTCTTGTACATAGTAGACAGTATTATAGTAGTTATATTCTTGTACATAGGGAGCAGTATTATAGTAGTTATATTCTTGTACATACGGGGCAGTATTATAGTAGTCATATTCTTGTACATAGGGGCAGTATTATAGTAGTTATCTTCTTGTACATAGGGGCAGTATTATAGTACTTATATTCTTGTACATAGGGGCAGTATTATAGTACTTATAGTCTTGTACATAGGGGGCAGTATTATAGTAGTTATTTTCTTGTACATAGGGGACAGTATTATAGTAGTTATATTCTTGTACATAGGAGAGAGTATTATAGTAGTTATATTATTGCACATAGGGGGCAGTATTATAGTAGTTATATTCTTGTACATAGGGGGCAGTATTTCAGTAGCGTTTTGTAAAATTACAGGATCCATGGAACTGACCTAAATTAAAAATTGGTGTTTCTAACCGTACAGACCCCAGTCTGCTGCATAGCTCTTACGTGCTCCCTCTCTTTATTTAAGAAATAAGGTTGAGTCCTAACAGTACACTGTGTTCTTGCTTCTCCCTCCAGGCTGTCTCTGCTATATATAACTTTCTTTATCATTATGGAGTAGCCTGGACTTGACTTTTCGATGACTAGAAACTGCAATTATTACCACTTGGGTGCATTTAATCAGTGATTAATACCTATAACTAATCGTTGTACAAATAATGGAATCACCTGCCTCCACAGTTATAGTAACACTAATAGAGCAGAGTCAGACATTAAATAAAACTTCAATTATCCCCAGGTCTTATCTGAGCCAGGATAAGATAATACATTGATTTTTTTCCATTTTGCAGACACAAAATCTCCCAGTTTGCCCTCCTGATGTCATTATTGATCGGTGTTCTTTTTCATGCTTGCTCCTTGGCCCGGAGCCAGGCACCTATAATGACATCCTGAATGTGCTGACTCCTGCAGTATGGAAGGTTTATTCTTATACACTGAGGGCAAGAAACTGAAATGTTGTCAATGAATATGTATAAAAATATCCTGATTGATTGTTCCAGAAACTTTTTCTCTCTTATTACAAATATCCATGTAGTGTTCCAAAACCTTTCTCCTACAATCTGCTCTATGGGGATATTGAGACTTTGACAGCTGTGATTGGAGAAATGCCAATGAGTTTCTTTAAAACATTTTCACCATTTCACCTCTATAGCTTCTGTTTTACACTATTTCTGGCTGCAGAATGAGCATCGGTCAGTGAGGCTGTTCTTGTAGGTTAGTTTATGACCCTTATCTCTCTTCTTCTGAGCTCTTTTCAGCTGAATTATGAACAGCAAAAGGTTGAGCTGAACTCTTGGTCACAGATCAGTTGAGAGAGCGAGTTCACTGATGGATTCTCCATTAGCACAAAAATAAAATTGTGCCCCAGCAGGTGTCTATACACATTAGATTAACATGGCTGAGATTCCAGACTTTAGCAGGACCAATGTCGGGGAGGAGAAGGATCAGGTATCTGCCGAGCCGAATATTCGTGTTTTTTAAACTTGGATAGATGGTTCTAACAGAGCTTTCATAGTTAATATTTTCTACTTTTACAGTTATTGTCACTCACTGTAGGTTGGTCTCATCTGAGACATCTGGATCGAAGGCCTCCACTGTCAGTATAATTGCTCCAACCTGCGCGTTTTCAGCTACTTGGACCTCATATTGTTTCGCCGTAAATACTGGTGCTTCATTTACATTGACAACACAGATGGGTATGGTTGCGGTAGAGCTATTCCCGTACTCTGCTCCTGACAGTTCAACCCTGTTCCTGGCGTCAATAATTAGGATGTATTTATTAACGTGCTCATAATCCAGATCCTGTAGGGGATAAATACATTCATTAATGGACATCTCTAATGAGTTCAAATTATTGATAGTTGTTTCCTACCTGTCCTGACTCCAGTGCCGGGCTTAGCTCCAGCCCCAGGCTTCACTTCCTTCTCCTGGGCCGGCTACCTCTTTGTTAGTCTGTCGCGTTGCTATGGACTTTTCAGGGCCAGCTTAGGTGGCTTTGCCCGCCTGAGACTTCAGAAAGTAAAGCATCCTATTACCACCCGTTTTTCTGTGACTTTGCCCCATCTTGACCCTTCTTCATCTAAGTGTCTACCTTTCCAGCTTCTCCTGACGACACTCAAGCTAGTTGTTACAAACTCCGTCCAGGTAATCCTGGTGCTATTGCACTCTCTGTTGTCAAACTCCTCTCTACTATCTAGGTACCTGATAATTTATATGTTTTTGCTATCCTGAAAATTTTTTAGGGACTGTAGTAACTTATAGTTAATGTTCAAATTCCTATTTATTGAGGTCCATTTCTACCAAAAGTTATATGTAGCTGGTGCTGTGTTGTCCTCCTGCTGCCGCAGGGTCCCTCGGTTCTTCTGCACAACGAATGGCCACACAATCCGATAAACCTCTGTGATGTCCTTTTGCCAGGCCATATAGCCTGGCTCATTCGCAAATCAACCCGAGTACAGAGGTATGTAGATATGCACACCGCTACCTTGGATTTATAAATTTACTGAACCTCCTGTCAAACCTAGTTCCTCTGGATAAGGTCAAGATCAGACATAGGTATGCCATGGTCAGAGTACGCACCAGGCTGACCATGAATCTCCTTACCTGCACCTAGAAGTCTCCTATATGTTTATGAGGCTGTTGGGTCAATAGACCTCCGGACAATCCAAAAATGGTTTCATTGGCCTCCGTTGTTCTCATATCACCTCGTTTCACCAACGTTATTTGTTCTGCCTAACAACTGCTCACCCGGACCAAGTTCTACAAAGATCCTCCTCACTCGGTGAGATGTAACACCACATATCTGACCATCTTTTTCTCACTAGTAGTTTAGTTGGTTTCACTCTTTATCTATTTACATCCTATTAAAATGGTGTGTCCATTCTAACCCATTAATGCA
This sequence comes from Dendrobates tinctorius, assembly GCF_039654945.1. Lineage (NCBI taxonomy): Eukaryota > Metazoa > Chordata > Amphibia > Anura > Dendrobatidae > Dendrobates > Dendrobates tinctorius. The sequence continues at coordinate 4,888,913 of NW_027361881.1, read as the reverse complement.
GCGTTACTCATAAACTAACAAGTACTTTTGTCCATACACCTCTCTATATAGTTGATGCACCATTTGCAATAGGTGATATCACAGCTCACCTCCTCCTCCTCCTGTACAATGACTAATAACTCTATGTGCAGTAGATAACACAGGATCCACCATCACAATAGGTGATGTGTCAGCTCATCTCCTCCTGTACAATAACTGATAAGACCTGTATATACAGTAAATAGCACAGGATCCACCATTCACAATAGGGTGATGTCACAGCTCACCTCCTCCTCCTCTACCATGGTAGATAACGCCTTTTTTTTTTTTACAGTATATAGAATTGTATTTTCCCATGAATAATACAATGTGAACACTGAGGAGTTGCTTTTATTTCAACACGTAGTTAAAAAGTCTGCAGTTTAGAAATGTCAGCTCTCCGCTTTCGCTCCATTGCGTGGGGAAAAATGTCAGAATTTCAATCTCTTTCTGACTGTGAAAAGATGGAGACTGGAGCTTTAACCCCCTGTGACACAGAACGATTATGTCGGCTCCTTACAATCAAACAGGTAGATGACTCTGAGACGGCGTTCAATAAGTCTGTGTGACAGACTTTCTTCACAAGCAGTAAATCTCACTAAGTACAGCATTTTCCCTAAAACGCCTCCTCGTTATCCAGAGGCTCGATCCATCCACCCCCTCGCCACTCCAAAGTGCCAATTTAGGGCAGCGGGGAGGCTGAACTGACAGGAGCCCTAAAAGGATAGAAGAACTAAAAAAAAAAATCAAAAGAAATGGCACTTTCATAAAGCCGGCAGGGAATGGAGAGCTTAAAGTGCTCACATAAAGGTTTCTATGATCTCTTAGGTTGAAAAAAGGTGGAAGGAAAAGAAAGCCAAACTGTAAGCGGGCTTAGAAAGGAACATAATGACAGTCATTTACCAGCAGTTATAGGTAATTCCTCAAAAAACATTTAAGCCGGAAAAAAAAAAATCGTATGGATTTGTAGAAAGAGAGCCATGTAATGGCGAACCTGGGCATCAGCGTGGCAAGATAACGTGTATGCTGCGAGTAGTCCGGCTTTACCATCATTTAATGTTTCCTAAGGATATGCGATGAGACATCTTTACAGACTGATATTGAATTGGACAAAGCTTCTCAGTCGGACTGCTCATCTTTTACTATTTAATAGAAGTTTGGATTTTTTTTTTTTGATTGCCCGCAAAAAAAGTCTGATAAAATAAATCTACTTTTATTCTGATGTCAACTCGTATCTTACATGGTGTGTAGCTTGTTGCCAAAGAAATCATCAACCAGAGCCTGACCATATGAGCAGAATCTACGCTCCAGGCTGAGGAGTTAGCCCCAATCACCACCTCTCCTTAACCCCTACATTTCTATACTGCAGTTAGCTCCTCTCCTTTTTCTCCTTCCCTCTTAGCTCCCAAGCTGTTATCAGTCCTGCAAAATTACCACCAGCAGTAGCTATGTTCCTGGTTGAGGAGTTCGCTCCAGTCACCACCTCTCCTTAACCCCTACATTTCTATACAGCAGTTAGCTCCTCTCCTTTTTCGCCTTCCCTCTTATCTCCAAAGCTGTTATCAGTCCTGCAAAATTACCACCAGCAGTAGCTATGTTCCTGGTTGAGGAGTTCGCTCCAGTCACCACCTCTCCTTAACCCCTACATTTCTATACAGCAGTTAGCTCCTCTCCTTTTTCTCCTTCCCTCTTAGCTCCCAAGCTGTTATCAGTCCTGCAAAATTACCACCAGCAGTAGCTATGTTCCTGGTTGAGGAGTTCGCTCCAGTCACCACCTCTCCTTAACCCCTACATTTCTATACAGCAGTTAGCTCCTCTCCTTTTTCTCCTTCCCTCTTATCTCCAAAGCTGTTATCAGTCCTGCAAAATTACCACCAGCAGTAGCTATGTTCCTGGCTGAGGAGTTCGCTCCAGTCACCACCTCTCCTTAACCCCTACATTTCTATACAGCAGTTAGCTCCTCTCCTTTTTCTCCTTCCCTCTTAGCTCCCAAGCTGTTATCAGTCCTGCAACATGTCAAATTGACACCGAGGGAATAGAAACAGAGTTATTCAACTATATAAGATGTTTAATTTATTAGTATGAAATATCATAAAATGACTAGAAAAATTGGATAAGGATAGACAAAAAAAAGTAGGTAAGAGACAATCAAAATAAGCCCAAAAATAGCATAATGAAGGTATGAATGCATAAACGTATTAAAGTGTGTGTCTATAGCAGACACAGTGGTGATACATAAATATGCAGACCTACAAATACATAGATTAGGTATCTGGAACAAAAAGGCCTCTATCCATAGCAATAGTGCAAATTTTGAGGTCACCACATGAAGAAAAATCTCCAACACGCGTTTCGCACATTAATTTCGTTTCTTCCTCAGGGAGCTGGTCATTATGCTGTTTTTGTGCTTATTTTGCTGGTCACTTTTGTACTGGTTTTTTTGTCTATCCTTAGGTATATTTTTCTTGTCTTTTTTTACATTTGATACTAATAAAATAAGAATCTTTTATGTAGCTGAAAAACTTTTTTTCCTTTGCGCAATCTACCTATATGTAATGCTCTTATTTGCTTTTCAATGCATTTGTGACTAGAGATGAGCGAATTTGTTCTGTTTTTGTACCCAAATCTGATTTTGACATATTCATGCCATATTCGAATACTATTCGTGCCGAATGTATGTTTGATGATCGATTTCGAACATATTCAGTAATTTGTACTCCCATTGACTCTAATTACGTTCGGCTGTGTTCAAAGAATATTTCAAACAAAAATATTCGCTGCCGATCATATTCGGAACCAAATCCGCACAAATTTGCTCATCTCTATGTATGACTAAACTAGCTTAGTAATTATGTACCCAGTGGATTTACTCTTTGTAAATGTGTCAAGATAACATTTCTGCTGTGAGGTTGCAGGCTTCACCAATCACCATCATCTACTTGATGTGTTTCTTATGGGTGTGGGTTGTAAATATCAGTGAAAGCTAATCTACTATATAAAGCTCAAGTGTGTGTATGTATGTGTGTCTGGGATTGGCATCCGCACCGTCGCAGCTACAGCCACAAAATTTGGCACAGTCACACGTCTGGACCCCGAGAGTGTCCTAGGCTATGTTGTGAGGCGAAATTTTAACCCCGCGCGTTCCAATTCACCAAACAATTTAGTCCCTATCTACATAATGGGGAAAAAGTGTGTGTCAAGCCCCGACCCTCATTATGATGTCATAATGGTTGCCATGGCGACGCTGATGTCATCATAGGTTGTAAGCCCCGCTGCTCATTATGATGTCATAATGGTTGACTATAGGATGGAGGCTGTGTGATGGGTATATGGGCACTGGACTATGGGATGGAGGATATGTATGACGGGTATATGGGCACAGGACTATGGGATGGCGGATATGTATGATGGGTATATGGGACGGGACTATGGGATGGAGGATATATATGATGGATATATGGGCATGGGACTATGAGATGAAGGATGGGTATATGGGCACTCGACTATGGGATGGCGAATATGTATGATGGGTATATGGGCATGGGACTATGGGATGGAGGATGTATGATGGATATATGGGCATGGGACTATGGGATGGAGGATGTGTGATGGGTATATGGGCACTCGACTATGGGATGGAGGATAATTATAATTTGCTATAACTAACCACAGTTACTTACTATGCCCAGGCAGCGCCGGGCTCTTCAGCTAGTATTTTAATAAATTAAGCTTCTCAGTCACACTGCCCATCTTTTACCGTTTTGTCAAAGTTTGTATTTTTTTTTTTTAACCTATGAAAAAAAACCTGATAAAACAAATCTGCTTTTATTCTGCTGCAAGAGCTTTTATCTTACATAATGTATAGCTTTTTGCCCAAGAGAACGGCCACGAGAGCCTGATCATATAAGCAGTAGCTACATTCTAGGCTGAGGCGTTAACTCAAAGCCACCATCTCTCCTTAGCCCATAAATTTCTATACAGCAGTTAGTGCCTCACCTCTCTCTCCCTTCTCAGCTCTTAAGCTGTTATCAGTCCTGCAAAATTACCACCATCATGAGATTTAACTCATGATGTGTAATCATGTAGGGTCAAAGCCTTGAAGCGAGCTTCATAAATGTACTGTTCTTGGTTATTATCTTGTTAAATATACTTTAATCTTTAGGAAGCAGTGCATATGCTACACATTGTCTGTCCTGGACAAATTGTGAAGCTTTTCTGCATCTATTGGGTTAATATTAGTATGACATTGATGTATAATTGGTTCATTGATATCAGAGGTTTTTCTTACATTTGGGTAAGCTGGTGAATTAGCATCTACTGCAACAAGTGCAGCTGAAACTCTTTGTGACATGTTCTTGGCTGGACTAGGCTGTCTTGTCTCCTTCATTAATTCTATTTGAAGCTATTTAACTTTTCCAACTTTTGGGAAGATTCTGGGCAGAGAAGGACATAAAATGCTTACAGAGACAAGCATTTTTTTTTACTTACAGTTGTGGCTAAAAGTTTTGATTTGATAGTCTCAAAAATTCTTGTTTTCAGAAAGTTTGATGCTTCAGTTTTTCTCCAAGCAGTCTCCACTGTCTAGATTGTTATGAAGATTTAGTAGATGAATTGTAAATATATATTAGTGATTTATCGGATCATCAAGAATTTCACAGAGAGCGTCAATTGCTGTCAAGAAAGCAAGCTCCCAAGACAATTAACATGACGGTGTCCTGAAGAGGATTTTCTATGGAATCAGTTCAGTACCAGTGCAGAGCTGGCTCTGGACTGGTAGCAGGCAGGAGTCAGTACATCTGTACAAACAATGAAGTGAATGATTTTGGAGACTGTCTGGTGTCAAGAAGACCAACAGAGAAGCCACTTCTCTGCCATACAGTCCAAGATATATGGACATTTTTTTTAATTTCATGCTAATTTTTAAGTAAGGAGCATTGCTTACAGAGTAATGTTGCAGAGGAGCCTAAAGACACACTCCAGAGGATCCTATGAGTCATACCCTTAAGGTAAATTCCATAAAACGTGGCACTAAACAAAAAGGTTTATATATTTGGAACCGTATGGTGGATAAAAAAAAGGGTTTAACCCGGGAAGCAGCAGGAAAAAAATAAGAGCAAAAATTGAACGCTTTTGACCTGGTGACAGGTCCTCTTTGAATGTACTTGTCACCTGACATTGTTCTATGTTTGGGGCAATATATTTTGCACAGTCAGTGAGTGCCAGAGGGGTTCATGGTTGGAGATGGTGTGACCGCAACCGTGCCAGTGCGGAAGGGGGGGCCGCCAACGCCAGCGACTATTTTAGCTGGATGTGCATCTGAGGATGCACATTCAGATGATGTGTATTGTGGTGCAGAGACTCACGGGATCCCCACACCACAACAAATATCACCAGACAATCAAAGGTCAGCAGTTGACATCTGTGTGTCAGTCACATGCGGCACAAAGCAGTGACATCATGCGTTGCCCATGGCAGGCATGTCAAAATTAGCTGCAATTATCTGCACCCGCTACAGAAGAAGACGAGAAGGAAAGTGAGAAGAATAGTTCTTGTTTTTTTATATGTGTCATGGACCAACAGCAGAGCAGAGAACATAATTACAGGATGGGCCCAGGAGCAGGGACATTATACATTATGCCAAAGTGGTGGACATAGATTACTTGAAGAGGCCAGCATGGGGACATTATTACAGAAAGGAACCAAGGATGGGGGACATTATACCAGGAAGGGGCTCAGGATGGGGGATATTATAGCAGGGAAAGGGCCAGGATGGGGGTCATTATACCATGAGGGGGCACACAATGTTAGACATTATTTCTGGAAAGGGCACAGGATCGGGAACATTATTACCAGAAGGGGTTCAGGATGGAGGACATTACACCAGGATTGGGCCCAGGACCTTATAGTGCACTAATATAGGATGGGGACATTATTACATTACGGGGGAATAACAAATCTGTCTTTATTGGATTTAGAATGCTACAAGGGCTAATAATCTGACTAACATGTAGGTGGTAATCTAGGTCCAAATTTTGCATTGGGGCCCTTTGGACGCTAGCTACACCATTGGAGGGGTGCACTGTTCAGGACTAGCAGATATGGATAGACATTTACATGAGCAGCATTTTTGCCTCTTTTGCTGTGAGCATTCCTTCTGGTTTCAGATCAAGAGAACTTTTGCATTGTGTCAGTACATTTTTATTTAATCTTCAAATTTGTATTTCTTAGCAATGCTTTTAGTGAGAAAGTTACAAAAGAACAGCATTAAAGCATCACTCCACTTTTAAAATAAAAATTATTATACTCGAAGACTTGGCAGTATAATCGTTAGCAAAAAAAAAAACCTCCAAACAATTATTTAGGATATTGCTGACCGCTCAAAATCTCGGCGTAAATAGACAGCGTCCTTCTTCAGGGTCTTAGTGAGCTCTATAAGGTTCAATGTAGCAGCGCTATAAGGTCTTATGTCGCAGCATTATAAGGTCCTATGTCGCAGCACAATGTAATAATCAGGTACTGGGATGCAGTAGCACAAATGCTGCAGAGCAGGGATTGACTATATTTAATTATCCAACAGTAGTAAACTCCTCTCAGGAAGATGGCAGGAGAAAAGGGGAACAAAAACTAAACTGAATAACGGTTATTAAATTAGACAGTCTTTTGAGAACGGTTCACTTATCGTGGCTCCGGAGCCCGTCACTCTCTGAAGGTTCCATGGGTAGTAGAATGCCAAAGGCGGACGGTGCAGCGTCTTCGGGCGTCCCTGCCCAACACACGGTCCTGCTTCTGGTGGCAGCGGGCAGTCTCCAGTTTTGCCTGTTAAGCCCCTAGTCCATGTAACTTCGGAGCAATAAGATCAAGCTCTCCGCAAGGTTCCACTCAGCGTGTCTCTCTGGGTAGCAGCCATAATCTGAATGACTGCGCTTCAAAGCTCTGCCAGGCATGCTTCTCCCTGGATGTCATCCGACATCCGGACGTCCGTACCGCAATGCCCTGTCCCTCGCACTCTCCCCCTGCGCACCTGCCGGTATGGTTGAGTCTTTCACGCTGCCATCCTGTCTCTGCATGCTGCGGCCTACCACTCTCCTCACTGCGGCTGCGATCCGCACCTGCTCAGCGTTCTGGCGGTTATCTCCCCTCCATTCCCGCGCAGCCCCTTTTAGCTTACTTACCTTGGCCACGCCCCCTTCACCCAGGTTACCGGCTTGCTCTGGCTGCAATTCCATTCTCTCCAGCAGCCCGGTCCTCCCTTCTACAGCTATAAGGTCCTATGTCGCAGCACTATAAGGTCCTATGTCGCAGCGCTATAAGGTCCTATGTCGCAGCGCTATAAGGTCCTATGTCGCAGCGCTATAAGGTCCTATGTCGCAGCGCTATAAGGTCCTATGTCGCAGCGCTATAAGGTCCTATGTCGCAGCGCTATAAGGTTCTATGTCGCTCATGAAAAGAGCAACTTTGAACGATGAGCAGGATGCTAACTAGTTTTTTTGCTCTCCGCAGCTCAGACTTCGAGTGGTCCGAGCTGCAGATAAACAAGAAAAAATTCTAAAAGAGTGATTTAGAAAAACTATTCAACGGATAAGTCCTGCATTATAATCATTTTTCTTTTCTTTTTTTTTTTTTTTGTGCATTTTTGAAGCAGCAGATTTGGAAAATGCACAGCAAGTTAGTGGCGTGTAGATGTATCCTAAAGACATTGATGATCATCGGTCACGTTGCTTCCGTATTTCCTTGTTTCACATGTGAAAGGAAACTTTGATTTGATTACGGTATATAAATCTTTTCATTATGTATTAACACTGAGACACGCAATGTCCGTATCCCCGGAGGAAAGGTTATAACTTGTCTGGGGGGACGCTCGTCATACCTGATGACGTATGTAGGAAGCTTCCCCACGACAAGGCTGAGTCACTGAAATGTGGCTTGTGAGAGATCTTATTCCCTGCCGTGATCAATTTGCAGCCACTTCTCAGGAAGCCAAAGTGAAAACGTATCTTTCCATTAAGGTTTGACTGAAGCCCCAGTTCACACCGAAATGAGCACAATGGCCCGAGGAACGCAGCTCAGGACAAGACCTTTCCTAACTACCTAACTTAAGTCCGTCTTATTGGTGGTGGTAGATGTTCCAGAAGAAAAGATTCAATTGTGACGCCAAGTGATCTGCAGACCAACTATTCTGATTATGTTAAAAACATGGCTGCAGTTTCAGTTTATCAAGTATTTCCTGAGACTTCAATGCTTTAGAGGAAATACAGTTTTGCTCAAAGTTTACATACCCCGGCAGAATTTTTGCTTTCTTGGCCTTTTTGTCAGGAACGCCGCACTGCACTTGCTCACTGATACATGGTAATGTATGTGCCGTATTCCTGTATCCAAGAAGTATAATTTCTCCTTGCGGAGAATGACATGCTAAGCATGTCGAGATGAAGAGACTTAAAGCCACAATGCTCCTCTGGGAAATATGCTAATTATGCAAATTGTCTCTTCAGAGAGGAAGAGTTCTAGTCCTCTTCCTCTCTGAAGAGACAATTTGCATCCTGAGTAAGGCTAGTTTCACACTAGCGTTTATTCGACGCAGCGCACGGCGCCGCTAAGCCCCGCCCCCTGCCGGCTCCCTGCCCGCCCCATCCGGTCATAGCCGCCTACTATCGCACATGGACGCTTGCGATCTGCGCACCTTATCTTTAGCATAGGGTGCGCAGATCGTGCGCTGGCCGTGCGCTAGTAGGATTTTGGCGTGTGCCGCGCACTTTTGAAGGTGCGCCGTGCACGCCGAAATGCAACATGCTGCGTTCGGCACGCACAGGCGCACCTTCAAAAGTGCACAGCGCACGCCAAAATCCTACTGGTGCACGGCCAGCGCACGATCTGCGCACCCTATGCTAAAGATAGGGTGCGCAGATCGCAAGCGTCCATGTGCGATAGTAGGCGGCGATGACCGGATGGGGCGGTCAGGGGGCGGGGCTTAGCGGTGCCGTGCGCTGCGTCGAATAAACGCTAGTGTGAAACTAGCCTAAGAGAAACTGTGCTCTAAGATACCTGTGGAGCAGGGCAGCAGCGGTGAAGATGCGTGCTAGACCAACAGGACCTGAAACACATGACTTCTGGGGGCCTAAACTCCAGAGAGCTAGGAGCAGCAGGAAAACTCCTAGAAGTGTAACTACGGGACAAAGTTACCAAGGGGCATACACAGACGTAAACAGAACAGGCCGGGGTCAAAGCACGAGATAGCATGACAGTACCAAAGGATTAGACAGAACGGATAGTCAGGACATAGCAGCAGTCAGGAACCTGAGAAGCAGATACACAGCACAGAATCAAGAGACAAATCACAACAGGAGACAGAACCTGGTCAGAACCATATAAGCAAGCTAGAAGACAATCAGAAGGCACAGGCACACAGGGTTCACCACAAAAGTATAAGGCCAGATTCTCACTGCGCTATGGTAGTCCGTTTAACGGACTGCTATAGCGCGCTGGGATCATGACACAGACTATGAATGACCACACTAAACCTTTTTCTAAACACTAAACCTGCACTGGGATCATGACACTGAGACTATGAATGACAACACTAAACCTTTTTCTCCACTCATGGTTAGTGGTTAGGTGAAGCCATTTATTGTCAAACTACTGTGTTTTCTCTCTTTAAATCATGACAACCCAAAACATCCAAATGAACCTGATCAAAAGTTCACATACCCTGTTGATTTTGGCCTGATAGCATGCACAGAAGTTGACATAAATGGGTTTGAATGGCTACTAACGGTAACATCCTCACCTGTGACAAATGCCAGGAAAATTGTTCGGGATGCAAAGAAAAACCCACAAATAACATCAGCTGAAATACTGGACTCTCTGAAAACTAGCAGTGTGGCTGTTTCAAGATTCACAATAAGGCTACGTTCACACGTAGCGGAATGACCACGAGACGTCACGATCCCGCGAGAACGGACGCAATCGCGGTCATTCTCGCAAAAGATTACTGGGACCGGGAGCGTGGAGAACGGCGGGAAGGCTGCGCAGGACGCCGGAAGGTAAGAATAACAATATTTTTTATTTTAAATTCTATTTTTTACAGGTATATGGTGCACAGAGCCCGGAGGACAGTCTCCTCTCCTCCCGACCGTGGGGACTATCCGCAAATGTTCTGCTTACTTTTCGCATGGTGTGCACTGCCACATGTGGAAAGTAAGCAGAACAATGCATTCCAATGGGTGCGGGATCGCCGCGATTCCGCTAAATTAATAAGCATGCTGCGTTTGTACCGCAAAGCGATTCCGCCGCGGAAAAAAATGCAGCATTAGCACAGCATTGCAGAATCCCATAGGAATGCATGGGATGCTTATTTTTTGCGTTTTTTGCTGCAAAAGCGCGTTTAAAACCGCCGCGAAAATGCGAAAAAAACGCTACGTGTGAACTCAGCCTAAGGAGGCACTTGAACAAAAATGGGCTGCATGGTTGAGTCACCAGAAGAAAGCCATTCCTGAAAATGCCACAAAGTATCTCGCCTACAATACGCACAAGGCACAGAGACAAGTCTTAAACCTTCTGGAACAAGGTAATTTAGAGTGATGAGGCCAAAATTGAACTTTTAGGCCACAACCATAGATGTTACATTTGTAGAGAGGTCAACAAGGCCTATGATGAAAGGAAAACCATTCCTACTGTAAAGCACAGAGGTGGATCGCTGATGTTTTGGGAATGTGAGCTACAAAGGCACAGGAAACTTGGTCAAAGTTGAAGTAAAGATGAATGCAGCATGTTATCGTGAAATACTGTAGGCAAATTTGCAATCATCAGCCCGGGAGCTGTGCATGCAACGTACTTGGACGTTGCAACATTACAACAATCCCAAACACAAGGCCAAGTTGACCTGTCATTGGCTACAGCAGAACAAAGTGAAGGTTCTGGAGTGGCCATCTCAGTCTCCTGACCTCAATATCATTGAGCCACTCTGAAGAGATCTCAAGCACTCAGTTCATGCTAGAGCCAAGGAATTTACAGGAACTGGAGGCTTATTACTAATAAGAGTGGGCAGCTTTACCATCTGATAAAATAAAGAATCTCATCCACAACTACCACCAAAGACTTCAAGCTGCCAGTGATGTTGGTCGCCTCAAAAAGACTTTTTGAATCAGGGCTACCATCCAAGAACAATTGAAAACCAAATTACAAGAGCCACCAGAATGTCAAGGAATCACCTGCTACATTACAAAGCTAAAGAAGAGAATAACCTGGTGCTTCTAGTGGTCAGCTACAACCCAAATCTGGAGGTGCTAAGGGGAGCTGCATGGAAATTACAACCTTTACTACAAAAAGATGCCCGATTACAATCCATATTTCCAGACCCCCCACTACTGTGCTTTAGGCAGCCCCCAAATCTAAGAAGCATCATTGTCAGAAGCTCCCTGTTCTCTCCAACAGCTGGAGGAACCTTTCCTTGCAACCAGAAAAAATGTAAAACCTGTCCATCTATAATGACCACGGACAAGATAAAGATCCCCAATTCACATCAGGACTACCAGGTACTTTCAGCTGCATCACATCTAATGGGGTGTACTTAATTATTTGTACTAAATGTCCAACAGGGGGTCTGTATGTGGGGGAGACAGGGCAAAAGCTTAGAACAAGGATGAATGCTCATCGTCACACAATAAGAAAAAAAAGAATGGATCTACCTGTGGCAAAACATTTTTGTATGATGGACCACAACACCAGGGATATGAAATTACTGGTATTGAAAGGTAACTTCACATCTCAGAGAGAGAGACGAGTCTGTGAGTATAAATTTATGACGACCTTTCACACTCTCAGTGCTGGAATGAATGTGTCGCATGGATTTATGTCTTTTTACATCAATTAAGGAATTTGCTCCTAAGACCGTGTGGGGGCAACACAACACATTAGGAGACCTCAATCAGAGGACAATAAAACATCCGGACTCCTTATCTATGAACTGGTCCAATATTTATGTTTCTCCCTCTCCCATAATGACAATTCTGCTTCATGTCACTTGTCTCATCTATTGCATTTTTTCTGTGCTGTATTGTGCATAAATATGTGACTCTTCAGATGTTGTATTAGTCTTTGCCTGATGAAGAGACCTGAGGAGTCTGGAAAGCTGCAATGTATTACCATCTTTTCAGTTAGCCATTAAAAGGTATCAACCACTGAGGACTCTCAATTCTGAATATTTTTCTATCTACTGGCTAACACGGTACAAAGATATACATCTTTCCTGTATCAGAGATTGAAAAATTTGGAGAATTCTCGGGCTTCCGGTTAAATAAGAGTAAATGTGAGATTTTGTTTATGAGAAATGCTGAGAAACGAAGCCAGGGAAATAACATAATGGGTATCTCGAAAGCGACAACAACTTTAAAATACTTGGGAATAAATTTGGGAAAATCGCCGAAACAGATATATGATCTAAATTATAAACCAATTATCGATACAATAGAGAAAGAACTGGAAAGATGGGGGAGTTTACCCCTCTCACTACTAGGACGATGCCACCTAATCAAAATGATAAGTTTTGCAAGACTATTGTACCCATTGCAGACTATTCCAATGCTGATTCGGCACGTGGATGTTCTAAGACTGAATAAGGCCTTTTCTAAGTTCATATGGAGAGGGAGAAGGGCGAGACTTGCTTTGTGAACTTTAATGCGTTCAAAAGAGGGAGGGGGGTTGGATTTCCAAACATTAGAGGCTATAATCTCTCATGCTTAATGAGAAATGTAATTGGGTTAAAAAGACGGGCGTTATACCGATTTATACGCTAGAATCGGAATTTTGTAGTCCATGGGACCTGACTGCACTGCTTCACTCACCATTATCACATATTCCGCCAGATATTAAACACTCGGTAATCTGTAAGGACGCTATTGCCACATGGAAGGCAGTAAGGAAAAACCTGAAAATGTCTTGGAAGGTATCAAAACATCTTAATCCCTGGGCGTTCCCAGCTTTTAAATTAGGTAGAGAGAATAAATTATATACGGCATGGATACAAAAAGGTATACAAACGTTAGATGACTTAATGCACGTTCAGGACTGTCGTTGGCTGACGGGACCAGAGGTGATAGAGAAGCATAAATTGCCACGATTCCATCTGATGCTATATAGTCAATTAAAGCACTATGTATTAGATAATCTACAGGACGTGAGGAGGGAGATCGACTCTGAGGTGTGGGGGGATATGGTTTCCAGGGACATCGGGGATGTATCAATCTCCTCAATATATGGGGAACTGAGGGACACCCTGCGTCCATCAGGAACAGACAGAGTTTTTCACAAATGGGAAAAACACATACAAGATGGAGATCTTGATCATGAAATACTGCAAGGTTGGGAACTGGTAAGGAAACATATTATCAATGAGCAGTGGAGGGACAGCCAACTCCGGATAATGCACAAAATAATATGCAGATTTAATATACAGCCAACTCCACAAAAACCTGACAGGCAAACGAGTTGCCCTAAATGTAGCACACCTAAAACGAAACATGGAATATGGTAGTGCCCTAAAACACAAGAACTCTGGGTATAGACTCAAGACATGTATGTGTGGGATTTGGGTGGACATCGACCCACGAGCTGGTTGTTCTACTATACGACAGGTAAAACAAGAGATGGAAAATTGCATGATTTGTTTCACACCGTGACACTAGTAACAAAACGTTTAATTTTGCAAAATTGGCTTGCCAAAACACTTCCAGGGATGAAGGAGATAGGGGCAGGGCTGCTTTCTGTCTTGTATTTGGAAAAAAAAAAGGCAGAAAGATAAAATGACGGAAAAGTTTTTCAAAAAGTGGAGAGTGTTCATGGAATCGTTTCTGTCTACTGGAGAAATACAGGAGATAATGGTGTCTTTTATTAACTCAGATTGGTACATGTTAGAAGATTTAAGTGGTAATTTGGGTAAACTTAAATGTGTCATTTAGTAAATATATTAGAAAGGATAGATACAGAAATTGGCTGGTCAGAGTATAGCCACTTTGAGCGAGTAGATTTGTGGACATATGGGGTTAAGTTATTGTTTGTGCAATATTGTTTTTGATTGACCTAATATTATATATACGCTTAGACTGTATAAAGTGTCCTTTATCCTATGGCACTGTATACATTGGTCAATATGCTGTATTTGTCAAAAATCCAATATAAAAGATGTTTAAAAAGAAAAAAGAAATGGGGTATGTAAACTTTTGATAATAGTCATTTGGATGTTTAGGGTTGTCTTTATGATTTAAAAAGAGAAAACAGTAGTTTGACAATAAATGACTTAAACCAACCACTAAAGCACTAAATTCATATAACTAAACACACCATATAGATTCACCAGCAAACAACACATCTGTACTTGGGAATGATCTAGCAAAAGGTTGTAAATTTTTGCACGCAGAATTCTTTCAAAATGTTGCCATTTTTGAAGTCTAAAATAAAAATTGGTGTCAAAAGTGATAAATGTCTGTGTTATTTAACGCATTCACCTGTTCTTACGTGACAGCAGCTTTAAACATTGAGCCAAACAACGTCTAAGTAGGTTGTGGGACCAAACTAATGAAGGGGGAGGCAGGAGAAGAAAAGCAACGAAGGACAGGTCACGGCCATAAGAGAAAGCAGCGCTCATATACTCGTGGCAAACACAAAAGATGCATCAGCCTTGTGTTTTTGCAGTGAGACTGATGCACACTGTGAATACAAATACAACAAGCCCATATACTGGGAAGCGCCTGTCTGTATCCTGTTCATTCAGACACTGTTCACATGTTCAGGTTTTGAATACATTAGATAGGGACTGCTTCGTGAAGGGTTACCGTGAAGTGGTGAAGCAGCTTGGTATGTATTTTTTGCAAAAAATGTGTCGACTAAATACCCTGTATTTGTTATACAGCACTTGCTGATTACTTTTATATGTTTTTTACTGCAGAGTATTTTTTCAAATTTGCCATTTTGTGCTCTCTTGTTGTGGTTCACACTGTGAATACAGTATGTAGATTATGGGCCCTTTGGATGACTTTTATTCCTCTCTATGTGGCACGTGTATCAAGGCAATGAGAGTTGTGATTACTGAACCAACCTCCATGTCCTCCAGCACAACAAATGGTGGAAACTGACATGAGGGTGGAGACATGATGGTGGTGTGCTGACGTGATGATATCTGTTATCAGTTGCTCTAGACATATTACTGATTTTTTTAAACAAACTTTACCTTTTATCACCTATCACGCCGATTCTTTAGGTGTCTTTTGTTTTGTTTTTCTGAGCTCCGACAAAGCTTATGGCAAAGACATGTACATACCTTCTTCAGGATGATGGACACCGACCTCTGATCAGCAGTCAGGCCAAACGTTTCGTCTTCGTTCCCAGACAATATAGAAAAGTCTGTGATTTTATTCTCCTGGTCCTCATCCCGATCGGTGGCAATGAGGGTTGTGATGACTGCACCAACCTCTATGTCCTCCGGCACAACAAATGGTGGAAACTGGGAAGAAAGACCTAGATGAATAGACTGCCGTGTGGGATAGTAATAAGAGGGTCTGCATGAACCTACCCTACGTACGTAAGGTTTATTGCTATGTAGGACTATATATGCACAATCATATAATTGGGCTATCTCGTCTATCTCGTTGTGCTAAATCTGTAGCATGGCCTGCGAAAATTCCCAGCCTATGTTGCCTCTGCTGATACCAGCCCTGGCTTAATTTAGGACAATACCAGATGTTGCGCCAGTGGTCATAAGGGTTCATCTGTTGACATTAAGCGCTTTCTTAAGGAGTTGTACCAAGTTTTAAAGTTATCTACTATCCAGAAAAAGTGGAGTCCTGTGCTGCTATAGAAATACTGGATTGTAGGTGTCGTGCTCGACCATTTACACAGGGCTCTTCAGAGCTGCATTCCTGGGAAATCACAGTAAGTTTGAAGGATAAGTGATAACTTCAAAACTTGCTACCACATGTTTATAATAGGAGTGGTTGCAGATATCCTCTAGGAGTTAGAAAACTTAAAGGGGCCTTTTGGGTCACTATAATTTGTTCGATTAATGTATGTATTTGGACTGAAAATAGTAATTCCAATCAGGTTTGTTTTTTGCACCGTTTGCCTTCTACAGCCTCTGTATTGCACTGTCTATTTCACTACTGCCTGCAGAAGGAGTGAACTGAGAATACAGCAGTGAGCACTTTCTTTCAGAGAGTTTCTAACGCTTTCCTGCTAGTCTCAGCAGATTTATGGCCACAGACCACATCAAAGTTGGATGTGTAGGGAAATAATGAGCCTGAAAAAGTCAAATGGTGCAAAATGCTTAAGACATTGAAGACGTCGTATTCCAGGGAGCTGAATTGCAATCCTAAACGTATCCACTCACTGGTCACCATCATTATAGAGATACAATCTCAGTCGTAATTGCGGTCCAACAAGGAAAAGCAAAATAAAGGGAGCGCGAATCAGTTGTATGCATTGCTTGGGAAGTGAGAAGATATAGATGTCCAGCATCATTCAAGTGATACATAATTTTGGCAGAACAAGAAAAATGCAACGACTTACAGGAAAATTGGAACATTAGGCATGAAGCTAACTTTGCGTTTTTTCCCGTATCATAAAATGAGGGCATTTTTGCAAGGATGTGGGTGCAAACTTTGTGACTTTCCGCTGCGCAGAAGAAAGATTGCATTATTGCAAGTTAAATGTACTGTTACAGGTGCGTGTTGACTCAGTGTATACTTCCACAACGAGGTGTGAACAAAACCCAATTATACTACGTACGGACCAGAAAGACGCATCATGTACTGGTGAGAGTTATTGGGTGATGGGAGTGAATGGACGCTCATCATGGTGAATAACAAGATAACCATTTATGAAGTGATTATGAAGGCACAGGCGGGGGCGGAGGAGGGTTACACACAATAAATCCTCTCTGGCAGAAATCAATAAAAACAATCTGAGTCGTACATGTCCCCCGTTACGAGCCGCGTCTCCTGTCTGATGTGTCTGTTACATCTTGTTCCTGGATTTAAGTACCTGGTGCTGTACTGGCACAACGGCGAGCGGAAGTGTGAAAGTTTTCATAGAAGACCCTAAACCAGAGACGAAACTCTAAAGCAGGGTTTGGACCCTAAACCGGACTCTAAACCAGAGGCCGGACCCTAAATCAATCTTTGTAATCACAGGCGACTGTGGCATCCATGTCTGTTGTAACAGATAACTTTACATTTTCTATCTTTCCATAGAGAAAATAACATTGCAGCCGAACGGGATTAGCAGTTTTAGATCATCCTGTGTCACGGATCATAACCGTATTCTGGTGCACAGATATAGATAATAACAGTACATATTAAAGGGGTTTTCCGTATGCTAGAGATGGCTCATAGATCGGTGGGCGTCCGACAGCTGAGACCAGCACCGATCAGCAGATACATATATTTTTATTTCTAATTCTAGGAGTTTCAGCTCCAAAAATCCTTGGTGGGCTTCTCCTCTTACCTGATTCATCACAAAAACCGGAGGATTGTTATTTATGTCCTTCACATCAATGATCACCGTGCAGCTGCTGCTTAGTCCTGGAGATGAATGATAGAAAGATTCAGCAAAAGATTTACAAAAACTAATATTGCAGAGACAGATGGAAATGATGGCGCTCCGATGTAAAAGTCCTACCTGCACCCATTTTGTAATTAATGCTGAATTCCCATACTAGGACGTGTGATGACATCTATACTATACTAGCTGAAGAGCCCGGCGCTGCCCGGGCATAGTAACTAACTGTGGTTAGTTATAGCAAATTATAATTATTATCCATCCCATAGTCCCGTGCCCATATACCCATCATACATATCCATAATCCCATAGGCCCGTGCCCATATACCCATCATACATATCCTTCATCTCATACTCCCGTGCCCATATACCATCATACATATCCTCCATCCCATAGTCCCGTGCCCATATACCCATCATACATATCCACCATCCCATAGGCCCGTGCCCATATACCCATCATACATATCCTCCATCCCATAGTCCAGTGCCCATATACCCATCATACATATCCTTCATCTCATAGTCCCGTGCCCATATACCCATCATACATATCCTCCATCCCATAGTTCCGTGCCCATATACCCATCATACATATCCTCCATCCCATAGTTCCGTGCCCATATACCCATCATACATATCCTCCATCCCATAGTCGAGTGCCCATATACCCATCACACATCCTCCATCCCATAGTCGAGTGCCCATATACCCATCACACATCCTCCATCCCATAGTCCCGTGCCCATATACCCATCACACATCCTCCATCCCATAGTCCCGTGCCCATATACCCATCATACATATCCTCCATCCCATAGTCGAGTGCCCATATACCCATCACACATCCTCCATCCCATAGTTCCGTGCCCATATACCCATCACACATCCTCCATCCCATAGTCCCGTGCCCATATACCCATCATACATATCCTCCATCCCATAGTCCCGTGCCCATATACCCATCACACATCCTCCATCCCATAGTCCCGTGCCCATATACCCATCATACATATTCGCCATCCCATAGTCGAGTGCCCATATACCCATCACACATCCTCCATCCCATAGTCCCGAGCCCATATACCCATCATACATATCCTCCATCCCATAGTCCCGTGCCCATATACCCATCATACATATCCTCCATCCCATAGTCCCGTGCCCATATACCCATCATACATATCCGCCATCCCATAGGCAACCATTATGACATCATAATGAGCGGCGGGGCTTGCAACCTATGATGACATCAGCGTCGCCATGGCAACCATTATGACATCATAATGAGGGGCGGGGCTTGATACACACACTTTTTCCCCATTATGTAGATAGGGGCAAAATTGTTTGGTGAATTGGAACGCGCGCGATTAAAATTTCGCCTCACAACATAGGCTAGGACGCTCTCGGGGTCCAGACGTGTGACTGTGCCAAATTTTGTGGCTGTAGCTGCGACGGTGTGGATGCCAATCCCGGACATACATACATACATACATACATACACACACACACACACTTGGACTTTATATATTAGATGGAGAAAAGTATTGGGACACACATTCATTGCATTCAGGACTTTAATTCGGACCTGCTGGCACCCTTATCCCCCCGGTGTATAAAATCCGCCCCCCGGTGAACAGCATCCGGACCCTTATCCCCTATTGTATAACAACATCTAGCCCCTTTCCCCCCCATGTATACCACTCGGCGCCTCACCTCCGATGTACAACATCCTGTCTTTCAGCCCCCATTGTATACCATCCTGCTTCTCACCCACAGGTGTCTAACATCCAGTCCCTCACCCCCCCAGTGTATAACATCTGGCCATTCACCCCCCTAGTGTATAACATCCTGCCTTTCACCCCCGCTGTATAAAATCCTGCCCCTCATCCCCCGGTGTATGACATGCGGCTCCCCGGTGTATAACATCCTGCCCCTCACCCTCAAGTGTATAACATGTGCCCCCCCGGTGTATAACATCCTGCCCCCTCCATGTATACCATTTGGCCCCTCACCCCTCATGTATACCATTAGGCCCCTCACCCCTGATGTACAACATCCTGCCTTTCACCCCCTATTGTATACCATCCTGCCCCTCCCTCACCCCCCCCCCCCCCCGGTATATAACCTCAGCCCACCCCATGCCATCTGCCTTTACTACCATGTGACAGAGCAGCCGGTGGTGCAGAGCTCACTGACACCAGCGTGATCCTGTAATAGGAGAAACGGGTGTAACAAGTCCGTTCAGGGCATTTCTTCCCCCATCAGCTGTAAGTGATATTACTAAGATGTGGTAGGAACCTCAGCTCCTCAGCCATGAAGAGTAGACCCCGTAATGTTAAAGAACGGGGGGCTGAGTGTCAGATGGAGTGGTGTGAAGCTGCCACCACTGGACTCTGGAGATGTGCAGTGATGGATCACACTTCTCTATCTGCGTCTGATGGAGGAGTCTGGGTTTGGTGATTACTAGAGGACATTGTGGCCGCTGTACATATGATGGAGGGGGATAATGCTCTGGGCTGCTATCAGGGGGCGGCCTCAGACCCTCAGATTCAGTGATAGGGAATCTTAATCTTCAGCACAAAACATTGTACCGAATTATAGATTCCACCTGAGCTAACACTTTGGTGCAGGCCCTTCTACGCTAAGTTCACGTTGGCGTTTGAGTCCGCAGGGTGGTGCTGCGGACTTCTTTCCTTAAAGCTCCGCCTACATCCGCATGGCTCCGCCTACTTCCGCATGCGTCCTGCATATTTATCTTTAACATTGGGTACGCAGAGACATGCGTTGTATGCGAACTCAAGAAAATTCAGCATGTTGCGTTCGACGAGCACATCAAAACGCCGTACGCGGATCCTTCCAATGCGTGTCCCTGCGTACTCAATGTTAAAGATGTGTACGCAGGACGCGTACGGAAGTAGGCGGAGCTTTAAGTAAATAAGTCCTCAGCAACACGCTGCGGACTCAAGCGCTAATGTGAAACCGGCCTTACATTCCAGCGCGCCTCTATTGCCGAGCACCGCGCTGCGTTTTACGTTGCACAGTCAGATATTAACAATAAGAGCATATTCCACTAATGCAGAAGGATAGACGGCATGTTTGAGAGCTGGACAAAACCGCATGAAGGTGAAAATGCCCATTTTATTCCATTGATAAGAAATTATTAAAAATAAGAGCACGTCTAACTGTGTAACGTATAGCTGAGTTTACAAGAGACCTGGAGTGAGGTGCATCTCTCGAGGAGACGCGTGTGCCGGCATATGGGTGCCCCCCCTCTGTTGGTAATAGACCTTAGATTTTCTGCAGCAGATGGTGGAGGGAACGTGGATGTGATGATGTGGGCTGCTGTTTAGTGACTGCAGACAGACACGTGAGGGAGGATTAATTGGCAAATCTCATAATAACGCACTCGATAACTTAGGCTGGAGAGGCTTTCTCACCGCCGCGCTGCTCAATACCTCGTCTCCATTATGCTCCTATAATGTGCCAGCGATTGTTCAAGATGTTGTAAGTAGCTTAAAATCTACAGGAGAACTCGTCTGTTCTGCAACTAATGGACAGTAGAAATGCAAGACCTAGACATGTAACAAGAAAGGACGGAAAGTCTATTTACGTGTGCATCGGACGAGATGTTCTGATGGACAACGGGGTCTTCAGCTTTACATTCAAACCTGAACATGTCTGCAAGTGACGAGCACTTCAGATGAACGTGAAAAATCTGTACCATGGTCAATAAAAGACGCTGGAGAATGGTGGTTAGGGCCTCTTACCTCCTTCAGCCCCGCCAAGATCAGCGGCCATCACTTCTAGAATGTATCTCCTTGCAATCTCCGGCGATAGACTGTCATCCAGCAATCTTATGTGCCCTGTGCTGTCTCCAATCTGAAATACGTGATCGCTGGGCAGCGGGGGCTCCTGACTCACAATCCGGTAACATATCTGTGCGTTACTAGATCCTGGTTCATCAGCATCTTCAGCCTTAAGCTCAATGACAAGCAATCCTGTAACATATGAATTATTATAAATCACAAGTCCGGCCACCTTCAGTTCTTATGAAGACCAGTTATGTCCAGTCTACAAGTCCATAAACTTCTGAGAAAGTTACTCCTTAATTGACCACAAGATCCTAAAAGTGACGTAAAACATTCAGCCCTTTTTTGTGTTGGGAATCATCCTTAGTTTCATTTGAGGGAAGATGGAAATAACGTATAACAGGTAGGACAGGGAGCAGCAGAACAACCAGACCCATATTACTGCTACGGTGGAAATCCACTACCAGCTGTGACTCTCTATGAAGGAGCGTAGAAACACAGCCAGCCGCAATAAATAAATGGGAGCTATATATCAGCTCCTGAGAGTACCCACCTTTAGCTGTTGTCTCTGTCATTTCCACATGATAGATATCCTGGGAGAACACAGGTCCATTGTCATTCTCATCCACTACTGCAATAGTTATCTCCAGGGGGTCGCTATACAGGACATTGTCTACATTCAGAGCCGATGCTTGGATCTGATACTATGGTGCAAAAGAACAAAAAAATAGCAAAAACAGGAGGAACTAACTTACCGTATTTTTTGCTTTATAAGACGCTCCGGATTATAAGCCGCACCCAAAATTTTGAGCAGAAAAATAGGAAAAAAAAGGTTTTTTTAATAAAATGGTGGTGCTTCTTATAATCCAGGCGTCTTATTGCTTACCACTCTGTCCCCGGGGTGCTGTCACCCGCTCTGTCCCCGGGGTGCTGTCGCCCACTCTTTACCTGGTGTTGCCGGGTGCTGCCGCCGCGCTGGGTCCCCCGGGTGCTGCCGCCGGGCTCTGTCCCTTGCTGCGTCGGGGGTTCTGACGTTCCTTTCATGCCTGTGCGTGGATTGCTTCCTGGAAAATGGCCGCCGCGCAAGCGCAGATGGAGATCTTGGCATTGAAATCTCGGGAGAGCAAGGGACAGAGCCCGGGGGCGGCGGCAGCACCTGGGGGACCCAGCGCGGCGGCAGCACCCAGGACACCCAGCGCGGTGGCGGCAATTAACGGACACCCGCAGCGGCAGCACCAAAAAAGGTATGCTTGCATTGTAAGACGCACCCCTGTTTTCCCCCAAAATTTTGGGGAAAAAAAGTGCGTCATACAAAGCGAAAAATACGGTACATCATAAGAAATCTAATAGTATGTAATCCAAGCTACTTACAGTAGCATGTAAAGGTTTGGGCACCCCTGGTCAAAATTACTGTTATTGTGAACAGTTAAGCAAGATGAAGATGAAATGATCGCTTAAAGGCCTAAAGTTACAGATGACACATTTCCTTTGTATTTTAGGCACAAAAAAAAAAAAAAACACAAACAGAAAAATGTTTCCTTTTTCACATTTAAAAAAAGGAAGATGGTCTGATGCACAAGTTTGGGCACTTTGCATTGTTAGTACGTAGCAGCACCCCCTTTTGCAAGTATCCAAGCTTGTAAACTCTTTGTAGCCAGACAAGAGTCTTTAATTTCTTGTTTGAGAGATTTTCCTCCATTCTCACTTGGAGATGTCTTCCAGTTTTGTGAGATTCCTGGGTCGTCTTCCATCCTCTGCTATTTTGAGGTCTCGCTACAGATTTTCCAGGAAGTTCAAATCAGGTGGACTGTGAGGGCCATTGTAAAACCTTTAGCTTGCGCATTTTGAGGTCATTTATTGTGGATTATGATGTGTGTTTATGATCATTCTCCATGTGTAGCAGCCATCCTCTTCCTCTTTTCACCTTCATTTTTTTTTTTTTTTACAGATTGTGTTATGTTTGCATCAAGAATTCAAAATTTAATTGAATCCATTCTTCCCTCTACCCATGAAATGTTCTGTGTGCCATTGGCTGCAACACAACCAGAATGCATTGATCCACCCCCTTGCTTAATGGTTGGCGAGATGTTCTTTTCCATTCTGTGCCCTTTTATCTCTACACATACCTTTGATCATTGTGGTCATAGAGTTCTATTTTAACCTCATCGGCCCACAGGACTTATTTCCAAAAATGCATCAGGCTTGTTTACATGTTTTTTTGCTTACTTCTGATACTGAATTTTATGTTGAGGATGCAGGAGAGGTTTTCTTATGATGACTCTTCCATAAGGCCATATTTGTGCAGTTGTCTCTGAACAGTAGAACAATGTACCACAACTCCAGAGTCTGCTAAATCTTTCTGACAGTCTTTTGCAGTCAAGCGGGGGTTCTGATTTGCCTCTCTAGCAATCCTATGAGCAGCTCTCACTGAAATTTTGCTTGGTCTTCTAGACCTTATCTTGACCTCCATTGTTCCTGGTAAATGGCCATTTCTTAATTACATTTCAAACTGAGGAAAGGGCAACATGAAAATGCTATGCTATCTTCTTATAGCCTAATACTGCTTTGTGGGCCTCCACACTTAACATTTTCTGAGTACTAGGCTGCTGTTTTTTGGCTCAAGGTTAGCGGTAACCTGGCTTTTCCGAACAGGTTAAATAAGGTCTGAAACCTTGGTTAAGGGTGGCGAAACACTTGCATCGGCCCATTTTCCTTTTTTGTAACTTTTAAAATGTAAAAGATGGGAAAAAAAATATATATATATACAGTCATGGCCAAAAGTATTGACACCCCTGCAATTCTGTCAGATAATACTCAGTTTCTTCCTGAAAATGATTGCAAACACAAATTCTTTGGTATTATTATCTTCATTTAATTTGTCTTAAATGAAAAAACACAAAAAGAATTGTCCTAAAGCCAAATTGGATATAATTCCACAACAAACATAAAAAAGAGGGTGGACAAAAGTATTGGCACTGTTCGAAAAATCATGTGATACTTCTCTAATTTGTGTAATTAACAGCACCTGTAACTTACCTGTGGCACCTAACAGGTGTTGGCAATAACTAAATCACACTTGCAGCCAGTTGACATGGATTAAAGTTGACTCAACCTCCGTCCTGTGTCCTTGTGTGTACCACATTGAGCATGGAGAAAAGAAAGAAGACCAAAGAACTGTCTGAGGACTTGAGAAACCAAATTGTGAGGAAGCATGAGCAATCTCAAGGCTACAAGTCCATCTCCAAAGACCTGAATGTTCCTGTGTCTACCGTGTGCAGTGTCATCAAGAATTTAAAGCCCATGGCACTGTGGCTAACCTCCCTAGATGTGGACGGAAAATAAAAATTGACAAGAGATTTCAACGCAAGATTGTGCGGATGTTGGATAAAGAACCTCAACTAACATCCAAACAAGTTCAAGCTGCCCTGCAGTCCGAGGGTACAACAGTGTCAACCCGTACTATCCGTTGGTGTCTGAATGAAAAGGGACTGTATGGTAGGAGACCCAGGAAGACCCCACTTCTTACCCCGAGACATAAAAAAGCCAGGCTGGAGTTTGCCAAAACTTACCTGAAAAAGCCTAAAATGTTTTGGAAGAATGTTCTTCGGTCAGATGAGACAAAAGTAGAGCTTTTTGGGCAAAGGCATCAACATAGAGTTTACAGGAGAAAAAAAAGAGGCATTCAAAGAAAAGAACACGGTCCCTACAGTCAAACATGGCGGAGGTTCCCTGATGTTTTGGGGTTGCTTTGCTGCCTCTGACACTGGACTGCTTGACCATGTGCATGGCATTATGAAGTATGAAGACTACCAACAAATTTTGCAGCTTAATGTAGGGCCCACTGTGAGAAAGCTGGGTCTCCCTCAGAGGTCATGGGTCTTCCAGCAGGACAATGATCCAAAACACACTTCAAAAAGCACTAGAAAATAGTTTGAGAGAAAGCACTGGAGACTTCTAAGGTGGCCAGCAATGAGTCCAGACCTGAATCCCATAGAACACCTGTGGAGAGATCTAAAAATGGCAGTTTGGAGAAGGCACCCTTCTAATATCAGGGACCTGGAGCAGTTTGCCAAAGAAGAATGGTCTAAAATTCCAGCAGAGCATTGTAAGAAACTCATTGATGGTTACCGGAAGCGGTTGGTCGCAGTTATTTCGGCTAAAGGTTGAGCAACCAAGTATTAGGCTGAGGGTGCCAATACTTTTGTCTGGCCCATTTTGGGAGTTTTGTGTGAAATGATCAATGTTTTGCTTTTTGCTTCATTCTCTTTTGTGTTTTTTCATTTAAGACAAATTAAGTGAAGATAATAATACCAAAGAATTTGTGTTTGCAATCATTTTCAGGAAGAAACTGAGTATTATCTGACAGAATTGCAGGGGTGTCAATACTTTTGGCCATGACTGTATATATATTTGTTAGCCAAAAATACAAAGGAAATGTGTCATCTTTAACTTTTAGGCCTTTTAGAGATCACTTTATCTTCAGCAGTAATTTTGACCAGGGGTGTCCATACTTTTACATGGCACTGTTTACATGGGTGAGAACCACCAGAGGGTTATTTCTACACACTGAAATTCCTACAGATACAATGTATCCATAGTGGCATATGTCCTATATAATACACAACATGCCGGATGTCAGAACTATATGTTGTATATCATTTACTGAAGATACATAAATGTGTACATGTAATTAATTACTTTACAGTCTGAATGTGAAGATTGGATGTCTTTTAATGTGAAGTTACAGGATGACTTGGTAAATTAGGAAACATTTTTCCTTATGGAGAGTGACCAGCTAAGCATAGCATGTCAGAGTGAGGAAACTTATAAGTCATGCATGCTCCTCTGGGAAATTAAACATGCAAATTATCTCTTCAGAGAAAACGAGGACTGGAAATCTAGTGTCACCTTTTTGTAGCACTGATACTAAAAGTCAATATTGACTGTTTAATGAGCCTTGCAATATGACTTAAGGCAAAATCCAAAATCTCAACTTGCAGAAATGTTACCCAGAAACTCCGGTCCAGATCCTCTCACATAGTCAAATTCGGTCTCTTACTTTGCACTGATGAGAGGCAACATCCCCGAAACACTGTCTGCAAATTAAGATTCTGTTTTGGCTATAATCCTATGTTATATTGCAAGGCTCGTTAGAGGGTCGATATTGACTTTTAGGATTGCTGCTGCCAATAGGTTCTGCTAGAGTTCTAGTTCTCTTTGTCTCTGAAAAGACAATTTGGATATTAAATTAGGAAACGAAAGCCGCGACCTGATAGGTGTGGTGTGAACACAGGTCTATGATGTGGTCACCTGGGATTGTCGCTCCCAGTCCAGCTCATTTGTCACATAAATGATTCCAGACTCATCCACTGTGAACAGATCCCCATCAAAGTTTCCCCAGATGCGATACTGCACCTCTGTACTATTCCACAGCACCTGAAAGAGTTGCATTACATTAGTACACATATATAAACAGTAAAACGCCTTTACACTGGATTGCATTGGAAGGACTGGATCATCAGATGGACTTGTAAAATCAAATGGCTATAAAGAGCACTACTCTTCCAGATGGACCAGTGAAAGTTCCACGTGTTATCGAAGGGGAGAAGAGAATATGCCCTTGCCAGGCACCTTTTGGAAATGGTTTATCTCCCAAGAGAGCAAAGCAGGAGCCATGCTAAAATTCACAGTCAATTATTTTTCTCCTTACAGTCTGCTGTACAAACATTGGCTGGTCCTGGCGAAACCGGCAGCTTTGGTGAATGTTCATCTACTATATATGGGCACATTTTGTCCCAAGAGCCATAGATCTGCACTTTTGGGTCACCATTTAGAGAATGTGAGCAGTAGTAACCTGTTGCAGCCACTGATCAGAAGCCGCGTGATGACAAAGCGTCCACACAGAACAATCCATAGGACGTGTTTGGTAAAACGCTGAGCGTTGTGCAATCTTGGTTAGAGATGTGAAGCAGGAATGTGAGTTGGATCCAGCAGAATGTAAAATCAGTGAAAGCTTTATAAAATATTATTCAAAATAAATAATTTGATAAACCAGCAATTGGCAGGAGTATCTACAGGCTTGATGAAGACACCGTTAGACCATCATATATTTCAGGAGTACCTGCATGCCTGATGAAGACGCCTGTACACCATCATATATTGGATGAGTAGCTACATGCCTGATTACGAGGTCAGTGCACTATAATATACAGTAGGACTGCCTACATGCCTGAGGAAGATGCCTACACACCATCATATATTGGGGGAGTAGCTACATGCCTGATGAAGATGCCTGTACGACATCATATATTGGGGGAGTAGCTACATGCCTGATGAAGATGCTAGTATAACATCATATACAGCATGAGTACCCAAATACCTTAAGATGCGCACACATCATATAAAACAGTAGTACCCGTATGCCTGATGAAGATGCCCGTAAAACATCATATACGGCAGCAGTACTTTCATACCTGATGAAGACGCCTGTACACTATCATATGGGGCATGAGTACCCATATGCCTGATGAATATGCCAGTATAACATCATATATTGGAGTACGTACATGCCTGATAAAGACACCTGTACACCATCATACCATATACGACAGGAGTACCCGCATGTCTGGTATATAACAGGAGTACCTGCAGGCCTGGTATACAACAGGAGTACCTGCAGGCCTGATGAAGATGTCCGTACAACATCATATATGTCAGGAGTACCTTATATGCCTGATGAAGATGCCTGTACACCACCATATATTGGAGAGAACCTGCATGTCTGATGAAGACACTGTACAGCATGATATGACAGGAATACCCGTTTATCTGATGAAAATGCCCGTACAGCATAATATACAACAGGAGTACCCGTATGCCTGAAGAAGGTGCCCGTAAAATATCATATGCAGCAGGAGTACCTACATCCCTGATGAAGACGCCTGTACACTATCATATACGGCAGCATGAAGACGCCCATATAGCATGATATATGACAGGAGTACATGAAGGTCTGATGAAGATGCCTGTATAACACCATATTTTGGAAGAGTATGTGCATTTCTGATGAAGATGCCCATACGCCATCATACCATATATGACAGGAGTACCCCTATGCCTGATATACAACAGGAGTACATGCAGGCCTGATGAAGATGCCTGTACACCATCACATACAATAGTAGTACACGTTTGCCTGATGAAGACACCCATATAGCATCATATATTGGAGGAGTACCTGCATGCCTAATGAAGATACCATACAACATCAAATACCGGAGGAGTGCCTGCGTAACAGTGCCCAGGATGGTATCCATTGTTGAGTGTCATGAGTTTGACACCCAGGCACGTTACAGAAAAAACGAGTTATGGATGTGTGTATGCTGACAGTGATTCTTTGGGTACCGTCAAGGTGGTCGCATTCTACTACCCACCAGGTCCATTAGACTTCAAGACAATGACACCAGACACGATCATAAAAACAAGGCCCTCTTTACTTGACAACACACTTGGGTACACAAGGCAGCGGGTAGTACACTTTACAACTTCTGTCTCCACACAGATGCGTTCTTATCTGTTTCGGGCGACGGCACTATACATGTGGACGATAACCAAGCAGAGCAGGACTACACTTTACATGTGGACGGTAAACAAGCAGAGCAAATCAGACAGACCTTCATCTTCCCGATGCAGGGACACATGGGTCAATATGTTAGGCTGTTAACCCTGCACGCAAACAGCAGTCTGTGATCCATCAACGAGGACCTCTTAGAGCCGTGTCCCTCTACTGCAGGGTTCCCCAACTCCAGTCCTCAAGACCCGCCAACAGATCATGTTTTCAGGATTTCCTTAGTATTGCTCAGGTGATAATTGCATCACCTGTGCAATACAAAGGAAATCCTGAATTCACATGATCTGATGGTGGGCCTTGAGAACTGGAGTTGGGGAACCTCTGCTCTGTGTCCTCAGCTGGGCCAGACCCATCTCTACAGGGCCTCCCACGTCTGGCCATCACTGGACTCCCTTCCTCCTTTAATTCTCTAACAAATAGATTTTGCCCACTTGTCTGCTGAACTGGAGCTCAGTTGCCTGTAAAGTGCCTTAATAATTCTTGTTGTCTTGTGCCTTTCAGCTCACTCCATGCTAGCTCTGTTGCTCTCCAAATCTCTGCACACACTCTTCTATTACGTCACTAACTTCCTCAGTCTCTCACTGCCCAGAGATTCCCAATCTTCTTCCCCTCTATGGGCCAGTCTTACAGTTAACTCTCACACTGTCCATGCTGTTTGTTGCTGGGCAGACTTAACCTTTCACCCAGTTGTGTGCAGAAGCAAAATGGAGCACAGTGACATCTTGTGTCTGATAGTTAGTGCAACAGCCCAAAGGGAGATTGACACTTTTTGCCACAACAAAACATTTCACATATTTACATTGAACTCATTGATGTCTTCAGGGGAGAGGGTGTGACAGCTCAACCACCCCCTCACACCTGCACCTCCTGATGAAGACGCCTGAACTGTATCATATATTGGAGGAATACCTGCAATCCTGATGAAGATGCTCGTACATCATCACATATTGGACAAGTACCTGTACACCTGAAGACCCCTGTACAGTTTCATATATTGGAGGAGTACCTGGATGCCTGATGAAGATGTCTGTACAGTATCATATATTGGAGGAGTACCTGCATGGCTGATGAAGACGCCTGTACATCATCATATATTGGAGGAGTACCACCTGCACACCTGAAGACGCCTGTACACCATTACATATTGGAGGAGTACCTGGATGCCTGATGAAGATGCCTGTACAGTATCATATATTGGAGGAATACCTGCATGCCTGATGGAGACGCCCGTACACCATCACATATTAGAGGAGTACTTGCACACCTGAAGACGCTGTTTTGGTGTTTACCGCTAGCCATGTTATAACATTTGCAGTTATTTCTTTTCAGTCACTGCTTATTCTGCTGTTTCCCCATTGCATCCCAGACGTATCGTCTCCTCCCTTTAGCGCCCACTGCTCAGGGCTTTATCTGATACTTCCTGTGGATTGTTTTGCGTGGATGCTTTGACATCATGTGGCTCCTGAGCGGCGGCTGCTCACATATATTCACTATATGCTCATCCCCCATGTTTTTTTACTTTTTTATTCCAGGATATTTGTTTTGTGTTTTGCTTTTGGTTTTCTCTGTGTAAAGGTCATGTGTTCATATGCAATTACATTTTGCATGCACATTAATTTACTTTTTCTGCTCAGACCCAGTTTCTCATTTGTTTCATTGTGCATTCTGTGCATATAAGGGTGTGACCGCCCTGTTTCTGAGTTGGAAAATCCATCCTGTCTGGCCTATACTATTACTGGTGGTTCAGTCCCTCTGTCCTTGTTCACATTTACGTCACTTGACAAGTGGAAAGGTTTTAAATACAAGAGTTAGGACTGTCCCACAAGGGTTGCCGTGACATGGCGGGATGGTTTCTACATTATTTTGATCAAAATTATGTTAACTAAATACCCTTATTATTACTACCTTCATGCAATTTTTGCAATATATTTTTTTTACTTTTTTATTCCAGGATATTTGTTTTGTGTTTTGCTTTTGGTATTCTCTGTGTAAAGGTCATGTGTTCATATGCAATTACATTTTGCATGCACATTAATTTACTTTTTCTGCTCAGACCCAGTTTCTCATGTTGTGCCCGCTTGCAGCTTAGGATGAGCGTCTCTGCGGTGGTTTGAACCTGGGTTATGAATTTAAATGAAAGTTATTGTGCCCGGAGACGAAGTGTTTTCCTTGTTTCCACAGCCTCGCTAATGTCATGAGATGAACAATATGATAACCGGCTTCTCTAGTAAATGAGAAAATCCTGAACTGAAGCAGAATTCATCGTTGCTATAGAAATGGGCGACACAAACATTGTCGGTGTGGAAAGACGCCCTGCGGTATCTAGTGCTGTGGATAGAGCGCCCACCTCCCACACTGCATGGTGGGCCCTAACATGGACACACCAGGCCTATACTCTATAAATCAGAATTCGGGACCCCTAAAACTGTCTATGGAGCCCCACCAATGTTTATATCCCTGCCAATGTCTTTCCAGCCCGTCCTCTGCTCTCTCTCATGTATATGACCCTATTAAATGGAGACATGACAGCGCCGGAGGGGTGCCTGCTGGGACGTTATTACAGTTTTTACGTCTTATTTTCCAGCATGGCGTGTGAAGGATTCCCCCGACAAACAATGAAAGTTTATTATAACTTCTGGGAACTATTTTGCTCCGGCTGAATCTTTTTTCATATGGAAAATCCTTCTTGTACTGGTGGTACGGTATTAATTTACATCCCATATTATGTAGCAGCCTGCACAGACTTTTGGCATAGGCTCTCTAGTGCCTTGCCAACTTTTCTTGTTGCTGAAGTTCCTTCTTGAAGGGACACCCCATTGTTAAGCATCTTATCGTTTACAGACATACAGAAAAAGTTGTCACTTTTTAAAATCTTTACTTACTCGAGAAATCATATGCGGACAATTTCCCTTCCGATTCTCAGAAATGATCACCGGACTTGGACTAAACCAAGTACTTTCCGCAACGACGATTTCTAGGGTGCCGGATGCTACGTTACCCTTGGGATCATCACCCAGGTCTTTCACCTTAACTATGAGCCTGAAGTGGCTGTCATCAGCTCGTGACAAGTAAGTGACCCCTGTGTAATAAAAGAGACACTTCAAAAAGTTAAAACCTATGGAGTAACCAGTTTGACAACGCACAATATTGTTCTATTGTTTTACTTTGTTCTTGAGATCGCACTTGGACCAATGTTATTCTATGGGACTGTGCACATGTTAGGTCTAGGGGAAAAACTTTACAGCCAGCTCTGGTTTGATCTGATATTGGGATCGCACTCGGCCATGCAAGTCCAGGTGAGCACACGGACACGAGACGTTGGTGCAGCATACAGATGACATGTGGAATCATGGGGACTAGCACTACGTGGTAACTCAGGAGCCGACGGACAGATGAAGGGAAACACAATAGTACAAGTAATGGAGCACACTAAACGAGGAACATTAGTGTCTCCATCCCAAGACACAGTGTGACGAGGCCAGCTTACGCTGAGTCGTTTTCTTTAGAGTGGACCCTCTGGGTCGTGGCACCCAACCCACCTAGGGCGAGCTAACCTTGTGAGGAACCACCCCCTATACAGGGAGTGTCAGGGGCAAGACCAAGGGGGTGAGCCACCACGAATGCTGGCACCAGACGGCCGGCTCAAGTAGACACTAGGTACAAGTGCAGGAAACAGGACAAGACGTAAGTTCAAGGTATCTTCATTAAGGCAAATTCAGGATAACATTCAGTGCAACAACATGATAAGCAAAACACAGCAAGGTGCGTGCGAGGGCACGTCAAGGTCCATAGCATGGTACGTGCCAGGTGGCACGCCTGGGTACAGTGAAGGGCTCAATGGCATCGGACTCCGGACAACTGGCACGATCGACAGGAACAGGGCATCTGGCTGCGGACATCAGCTCCGGACATCAGGCCGCAGTCATCAGGCTTACGATCTCTGGCAGCGGTCGGCAGGTTCCGGGCATCCGGCAAGCAAACCAGGGTTCAGGCAAGGAGGCACGACAGATCTCCAGACATGGTGCGTGTTAGGGAACATGCCGAGGTCTAAGGCAAGATTCCAGGCAGGGTGCGTGCTAGGGGCACACCAGGGTCCAGAGCAAGGTGCGTGTGTAGGGGACACGCCAGGGTTCAAAGCAAGGTGCGTGTGTAGGGGACACGCCAGGGTTCAAAGTTCAACATACAAGACGGTGCGTGTGTAGAGACACGCCAAGGCACATGGTTCAAGGCAGAGTCCTGCGCGTGCCAAGGGGCACGCCAGGGACAGGTTCAAGGCAGAGTCCTGTGCGTGCAGAGGGACACGCCAGGGTCAGGTTCAAGGCAGAGTCCTGCGCGTGCAGAGGAGCACGCCAGGGTCAAGGTTCAAGGCAGAGTCCTGCGCGTGCAGAGGAGCACGCCAGGGTCAGAGGCAGAGTCCTGCGCATGCAGATAGGCACGCCAGGGTCAGGGTACAGACTAGGACCTGTACGTGCTAGAGGGCGCGACAGGGTACATGGCTAGACCTGCGCGTACTTTTACAGAAGCACGGGGAAGGAGTGGGCCTGCGCGTGCTAAGAGAAGCACGGAGAACACAGTGCAGAGACAGCGTGAGTGCAAGGAAGCAGAGAGAGCATGCCTGGGGCACTGGCTAGCTGGACGGGCTGCAGCACAAACAGGCGGGTAAGACTCCAGCGAACCCGACTGGAGCATAGCAGGCGACACAGCTGTCACTGACCGAGCACGGCTGAGGCACAAGCAGGCGGGCACGGCTGAGGCACAAGCAGGAGGCTAGGAAGGACAGGCGCATGCAAAGGGCACACGAAGAAACAAGGCAAAGCTAGGCAGGGTACAGAACAAAGAGCAGGAACGTAGGCAGAAACACAGAGCTAGGTCAGAGAGAGAACACATCTAGCAGCGGAGCGTAGGCCGAAGCCCAGAGCCGGGTCAAGGGAGAACCTTGAGACTAGCATGGAAATGTGCAAGAGAGCACCAGAGGTAAGAGAGGAGGAATGGTGCGTGTGCCAGGAGGCACTACAGAGCACCATAGGTAAGAAAGGAGGAATGGTGCGTTTGCCATGAGGCATAACCGAGCACCATAGGTAAGAGCAAGGAAGAACAAGCAAAGACAGAACATAGGAAGGACCACAAGGCAAAGCATTGCAAAGGCAAGACATGGCAAAGCAGGCAAGGCAGAGAACATCGGAAGGACTACAAGTCCAAGCATGACACGGACAAAACATGGCACGAGAGACAAGACAAGGCATGAAACAAGAGACCGAGTACAAGCACAGGGCAGAGTGCAGGGGCACAGAATAGAGCTGGCGACCGAGCAGACCAAGCAGCCATGCAGGGAAGCAACACGATACTCAGGCCCCGACCATAGGAAGGGGCGGTCTGATATAGCACCATAGCACCTGCAGTTCCGGGTCTGGATCAGGGAAGGACTTCCGGTTCAGATCCTCCAAGATCCTAATGTCATGATCACGTGTGTCAGGACGCAGATGATGTCGCAAGGCGAACCCATAACACACGTGACCCTGGATACACCGCCTCCAGTGGGGCGAATTTAAATAATAAAGCGTGCAGGTGGATACGCCGCCTCCACCTGGTGGATTTAGGTATTACACGCCATGCATACATATATCTGGAAACACCGCCTCCAATAAGGCGCATTTAAATAATAAGGGGGGGAACCTGGGTAACTTTAACAATGGTGGGCCCTGCGATAGGGAATGGGGAAATGGAGATCTCCTGCACTCCCCTGAGCCAGTGTCCCTACACTCCTCACATTCCCTAAACAGGCTCCGCACCTGTCGCCGCACGCGTACCTTAACACCCTTGCTCGCCCTGAGCCTAAACCCTCACTAGGGAATAGGTCGGTGCGGAGACTAATCCCACCACTGCACTAACAACACACATGAG
The DNA here is from genome assembly GCF_039654945.1 of Dendrobates tinctorius. Taxonomy (NCBI): domain Eukaryota; kingdom Metazoa; phylum Chordata; class Amphibia; order Anura; family Dendrobatidae; genus Dendrobates; species Dendrobates tinctorius. Next base: position 4,854,011 of record NW_027361881.1, on the reverse strand, counting down.
GAAAGAGACAATACAGGGGAAACACCACTTATCTTTGCTCTGTTGCGTGCGCTCCTAGCAACAGAGCCCACCACCTGTGTGCATCTTCTCCTCCACCCTGATCCATCACATAACTGGATCCGTCACCATCGTGCAGCCTGGGAGCAGAGTCCATCACCACTTGCAGCAGTCCAGTACACAGAGTCCCAAGATGAGTCCAGCCTCTGCCAAGAATCCAAGCATGCTCGAGTCCAGTTCTCAGCAACCAAGTAGAGCATGCTGAGTGCAACTCTCTTCCTAGTCGCCACTCCTCTAAGCCATGCCCGCACTTCCCGCCGACACCATAAACTGCGACTCCACCAAGCCATGCCAGTCCTTCCTGCAGACACCATTAGCTGGCACTCATTCTCTCTGGCTGACTGCGCAGGACTCCTATCCCGCTCCATCCTTCCACCAGGCTCTCCAACAACTCAGCAAGAAATATCACCAGCGGTGAGTGAACACCCTAAGCACACCTTTATAGGGAGTCACACCTGATCCCTAATTAAGTGAACATTAACCTAAACCTAAGGTGCGATACCGCTAACCACCACCGGGGACAGTCAAAACACCCCTGAACCAAAGTAAAAAAAGTTCACTTTGTGCCTTTAATACCGCCAGATCCAACACTGGATCATGACACCTAGAGAGCGTTGCTAGATAAGACTGGGCTGAACCATAGAGAAGGTCACATGATCAGGGGCTCCAGGAATACATAGAGGATTGCAGAATTAGACAGTGCTGGAACATAGGAAAGGTCACATGATCAGGGGCTCCAGGAACACATAGAGAATTGGAGAGTCAGAGCAGAGACGGATGGTTACCTAGCAACGGCGTGCAGCCATGAGGTAAGGCGCGCGTGCACACTGCTCCAGGCATCTTGCAGCACGAGACATAACGGGCATGAGAATTCAGTGCACACCGCTCCAGGAGTCATGCGACATAACAGACATGGCGGGCATGACACACAGGTGTATGCCAATGGACCTGAAATAGATCTGGGGAGATGTCCTTGATCCATGCTAATCCAGTGTGGAGCACAAACAAGGGCAGGAGACCCAGAAGAAGGGAGTGGAGTCTGGCATACCCAAGATAGGTGTGTGACAGCGTTTTAACCTGGGTGCCTATGGACAAGTTATTTTGGAGTATGCCTGTATCCATCAGAGGTCTATATATTTCAGAAAGTCCTTCCAATGAGATGAACAATTTAGATTGTGCTGCGGTGGTCCGGCGTCCCGTCAACCGTGGGTGCCGGTCTTATTCTGGGCACCTTTTCACTTTTTAGGCCCTTCACCATCGTGACGTTGTGGGGTCTGGTAAGCTGTAGGGGTACTCGGGATGCCGGACGGAGGAGAGAAGACTGGAGGTTCGGCATAGATGGGCAGACCAGGGCAGCTTCAATCATTTTGCTCTTCTCTAGAATCCACCCTAAGTGATAAGGTCTGAACCAAGGAGGAGGTTGGAGTGGGGTCACTTTGATTTCTGTCATTGATCCCCCTCTCTTTGCTGCAGGAGACTTAACGATAAACTCCAATCAAATCAGATATTGTAGACTTTTTGGGGCCCACCGACAACGTTCATCCTGTTGTGTTATAACTCCAAAGGTCAGGACATAAAACGATCTTACACAACCGCTGGAGACTGCAGCACGTGGACGACTTACAATAAGATCAGACCATTAGCGAGCGCTCGTCTCAGCTGAAACGTTTGTCCTTGGCGTCCTCATTACATCGGCTCTGCGGTAAATGAATGTATTGTGCCCTCAGAATGAATTCATCACATGTCATAGGCGCAGTGGAAGGCAATTAATGGAGCCTTGTGTTCTGATTGGATCAAAATGCTGAGATTTGTTCGGTTTTTTTCAAGAGCAGTCAATTTATTCATGTTGAAATGAGAACACGGAAAAAAAATGAGCTCTCATTAATCTATCAGTTCTGTGCCGCTTTCTGTACACAATTATCACCAGACAAAAAGTTTTCCACTGGCTTCAGCATTTACCTAAAATACTGTAAGTGATTATTATTTTTAGATACTGGTTGCGGGGGAGGAATATTTAAGTGTCATGCGAGCAAAGGACATTTATTAATGTGTTTACTCCAGAAACTGGCATATATTTGCAACTTTTTACATTTTATCAGTATTGGAAGTTATTATCCGATGGGAGAAGAGCAGTGCTGCGGACCAGAAAAAGTAGAACTGAATATAAAGGCGCTTTTCTCTGGAACTGTATGGAGGATATTAAAAAAAAAAAATTATAATAATTAAAAACTCAATACTCATCGGAATAAAATAAGAGCAAAAACTTGACACTTTTTTATCTTGTGACTGGTCCTCTTTTAATTAAGAGTGGACAATGATGAAAAGAACAAACCTTTCTAACTCGAGTCTTGGGGATCGCACAGACAATCAAATTTTCGGTCCAAGTGCAATCCCACAAATCATCCATTTGCATTTGGACCAATATTAGCCTATGGGGCCATGCATATGTTTGATTTTTTTTTTTTTTTTTCCTTGGATCAAATCTGTCCTGGGAAAAAAAAAAATCGCTGCATGCCCGAGTTTGATCCGATTATCAGATTGCACTCAGCCATGCAAGTCAATGGATGAGTGAAAAACAAAAAAAAACAGACTGCACTCAGAAGACATCTGAGTGCAGTCCAATTTTCACGGACTGACAGAATGGAGACATTTTTTTCTTCCATCTTCTTCATATCTGAGAAAATCAGATCAAACTCTGATCAGAGTGTTGTTAGCATAATCGGTCCGATTTTCTCGGATGAGAGAAAATTGGTCTTGTCACCCTAGCCAGGGCTATTCTGGCTGTAACACAGGTTGCACGGCTCCATGTGCTGCTGGTACTCTGCCACGTAGTGCAGTGTGAAAAGGAACGCATTGCAACCTCCTGGGTACAAGTCACAAAAAGTCGTTGGATTTTCTGCAAGTTGCTTTTCAAGGTCGCGGAATCTTAGAGGTCACAATATGATTCCATTCACCTGCATTATACTGCAGCTCATGGCGATCTGTGATGTGTCCAAAATTGTTGTCTAGTCCCATTCTTCAAGCCACCATATTTTTTGCCCATTTTAGCATTTTATTACCTTCCTCTGTTAGGGATACTGCTCCAGTCCTCGGCTCCATCTGGAAGAGATTCCGACCACCCCCGAGAATTGTGTAGCGCAAATCTGCGTTCTCTGACACTGGATCGTCAGCGTCTGTCGCCTGAAGGTGCAGGAAAGCAACGCCTGCAAATGATGGGGAAGAGTCATCATATTATAATATTACTCATTATGTTCAAAACTACAACTAATCTGATAATTTGAGCTGTATTTAGGGAACACAAGGCTATTCCTAGCTCGGGACGCAGCATCACCCCCTTCTACTGTTGTAGGATCTAATGGGCGCCAGATACAACATCATTCACTGTATTAACAAAAGGCGACAATTTGGTGCAAAATAAAGTGCACCCTCCTGAGTAACAAATACCCGGGTGTGGTCCAGTACGGTTCTGATTAGTGGGGTCTGCAGATGTTTAAGCACATGCGGGCACGGTCTCTATCACCCACTGATAATACGGGCTGGCCTAGGAGATTAGCAGGCTATAATGGTCGTATCTCTGCGGCCTGACATTTTAGCAGTCAGCCGCAGGGTGTGCAAAGTTTCGTACTGACATCTAAAAGCAGATTGGCGGCGGCACTTCTAGGAGAGGAGGCGAAACAATCACGAGCTCGCTATATTTCATTCTTTGTTCCCATCTTCAGAATGTCAGCTCTAAAGGGTCCGCTAATCCCACCATGAAGCCTCAGCCTCACCCATCTGCACACTAACCAGGCTAGGAGGCCTCTACAGTTTGAGAAACCGTTCCTGGCAGCATATTGGTAGGCCAAGCGGTAATATATAGGTGAACATGGCGTACAATGCAACTGGTGAAATCCATGGAAGGATCTCCAGTAACACAAAGTTACCCTAAACACTTTCATTTTTGGTAAATTGTTGGTGATCTTGAACCATATATTTGCTCCTCTACTTGATGAGTGACACAAGTAAATATATCAAAACAGTATTTAAAAATTAATTTTCAGTTTATGCAAATAAATCAAGAAGTTCCTCCATTATATACGTGTATTACCTGCTCTGCTATCCCTGCTGACAATCCCATTCAAGGAACTAATTTTCAGAATTGGTGCGTTGTCATTTTCATCTGTCACCTCAATGTATACAGTCACGGTCCTATGTTCTCCAGCAACCTGTACAAATAAAATATAACTACTATAATACCGCTCCTATGTACAAGAATATAACTACTATAATACTGCTCATATGTACAAGAATATAACTACTATAATACTGCCCCCTATGTATAAGAATATAACTACTATAAAACTGCCCCCTATGTACAAGAATATAACTACTATAATACTGCTCCTATGTACAAGAATATATCTACTATAATACTGCTCCTATGTACAAGAATATAACTACTATAATACTGCCCCCTATGTACAAGAATATAACTACTATAATTCTGCTCCTATATACAAGAATATAACTACTATAACACTGCCCCCTATGTATAAGAATATAACTGCTATAAAACTGCCCCCTATGTACAAGAATATACAGTGCCTACAAGTAGTATTCAACCCCCTGCAGATTTAGCAGGTTTACACATTCGGAATTAACTTGGCATTGTGACATTTGGACTGTAGATCAGCCTGGAAGTGTGAAATGCACTGCAGCAAAAAAGAATGTTATTTCTTTGTTTAATTTTTTTTTTAAATTGTGAAAAGTTTATTCAGAGGGTCATTTATTATTCTACCACTCAAACCACCAGAATTCTGTTTGGTTCCCCTAAAGTATTAAGAAGTATTTCAGGCACAAAGAACAATGAGCTTCACATGTTTGGATTAATTATCTCTTTTTCCAGCCTTTTCTGACTATTTAAGACCCTCCCCAAACTTGTGAACAGCACTCATACATGGTCAACATGGGAAAGACAAAGGAGCATTCCAAGGCCATCAGAGACAAGATCGTGGAGGGTCACAAGGCTGGCAAGGGGTACAAAACCCTTTCCAAGGAGTTGGGCCTACCTGTCTCCACTGTTGGGAGCATCATCCGGAAGTGGAAGGCTTATGGAACTACTGTTAGCCTTCCACGGCCTTGACAGCCTTTGAAAGTTTCCTCCCGTGCCGAGGCCAGGCTTGTCCGAAGAGTCAAGGCTAACCCAAGGACAACAAGGAAGGAGCTCCGGGAAGATCTCATGGCAGTGGGGACATTGGTTTCAGTCAATACCATAAGTAACGTACTCCACCGCAATGGTCTCCGTTCCAGACGAGCCCGTAAGGTACCTTTACTTTCAAAGCGTCATGTCAAGGCTCGTCTACAGTTTGCTCATTGTCACGGTCACTGTGTGTCTGGACGCAGATGTTACCGCAAGGCGAACCCATAACACACGTGACCCTGGATACAGCGCCTCCAGTGGGGCGAATTTAAATAATAAAGGGGGGACGTGTGTCAGCTATGGTGTCTGGACGAAGGGCTGGCCTGGCGTGGTGGGGTCGCAGTGATGGTGTCAGCAGGAAGTGTCTGCATGGACTGGTGGAGTGGCGACTATGGAGAGTGGCACTCACCATGTGGGACTTGGCTGCTGAACTGGACTCAAGCATGCTTGTCTTCGTGTCAGAAGCTGAACTCATCCTTGGGACTCTGTTACTAAGCAGCTGCAACTGGTGGTGGACTCTGCTCCAAGGCTGCACTAAGGTGAAGGATCCTGTTATGGTGATGGATCCAGGTGGAGGAGAAGATGCACGCAGGTGGTGGGCTCTGTTGCTAGGAGCGCACGCAACAGAGCAAAGCCAAGTGGTGTTTCCCCTGTATTGTCTTCTTTCCTCATGTGTGTTGTTAGTGCAGTGGTGGGATTAGTCTCCGCACCGATCTATTCCCTAGTGAGGGTTTAGGGTCAGGGTGAGCAAGGGCGTTAAGGTATGCGTGCGGCGACAGGTGCGGAGCCTGTTTAGGGAACGTAAGGAGTGCAGGGACACTGGCTCAGGGGAGCTTAGGAGGTCTCCACGTCCCCCATTCCCTATCGCAGGGCACACCATTGTAATTATTTCCCAGGTCCCCCTTATTATTTAAATTCGCCTTACTGGAGGCGGGGTTTCCAGATTGTATGTATAACGTGTAATACCCAAATTCGCCAGGTGGAGGCGGCGTATCCACCTGCACGTTTTATTATTTAAATGCGCCCCACTGGAGGCGGTGTATCCAGGGTCACGTGTGTCACATGGGTTCGCCTTGCGGAAACATCTGCGTCCAGACACACGTGATCATGACACTCATGATCACTTGGAGGACTCTGAGACAGATTGGTTCAAGGTTCTCTGGTCTGATGAGACCAAGATCGAGATCTTTGGTGCCAACCACACACGTGACGTTTGGAGACTGGATGGCACTGCATACGACCCCAAGAATACCATCCCTACAGTCAAGCATGGTGGTGGCAACATCATGCTGTGGGGTTGTTTCTCAGCCAAGGGGCCTGGCCATCTGGTCCGCATCCATGGGAAGATGGATAGCACGGCCTACCTGGAGATTTTGGCCAACAACCTCCGCTCCTCCATCAAGGATCTTAAGATGGGTCGTCATTTCATCTTCCAACAAGACAACGACCCAAAGCACACAGCCAACAAAACCAAGGCCTGGTTCAAGAGGCAAAAAATCAAGGTGTTGGAGTGGCCTAGTCAGTCTCCTGACCTTAACCCAATTGAAAACTTGTGGAAGGAGCTCAAGATTAAAGTCCACATGAGACACCCAAAGAACCTAGATAACTTGGAGAAGATCTGCATGGAGGAGTGGGCCAAGATAACGCCAGAGACCTGTGCCGGCCTGATCAGGTCTTATAAAAGACGATTATTAGCTGTAATTGCAAACAAGGGTTATTCCACAAAATATTAAACCTAGGGGTTGAATAATAATTGACCCACACTTTTATGTTTAAAATTTATTAAAATTTAACTGAGCAACATAACTTTTTGGTTTGTAAGATTTATGCATCTGTTAATAAATCCTGCTCTTGTGTGAAGTTTGAAGGCTCTAACTTATTTGCATCTTATCAAACCTGCTAAATCTACAGGGGGTTGAATACTACTTGTAGGCACTGTAACTACTATAATACTGACCCCTATGTACAAGAATATAACTACTATAACACTGCCCCCTATGTATAAGAATATAACTGCTATAAAACTGCCCCCTATGTACAAGAATATACAGTGCCTACAAGTAGTATTCAACCCCCTGCAGATTTAGCAGGTTTACACATTCGGAATTAACTTGGCATTGTGACATTTGGACTGTAGATCAGCCTGGAAGTGTGAAATGCACTGCAGCAAAAAAGAATGTTATTTCTTTGTTTAATTTTTTTTTAAATTGTGAAAAGTTTATTCAGAGGGTCATTTATTATTCAACCACTCAAACCACCAGAATTCTGTTTGGTTCCCCTAAAGTATTAAGAAGTATTTCAGGCACAAAGAACAATGAGCTTCACATGTTTGGATTAATTATCTCTTTTTCCAGCCTTTTCTGACTATTTAAGACCCTCCCCAAACTTGTGAACAGCACTCATACATGGTCAACATGGGAAAGACAAAGGAGCATTCCAAGGCCATCAGAGACAAGATCGTGGAGGGTCACAAGGCTGGCAAGGGGTACAAAACCCTTTCCAAGGAGTTGGGCCTACCTGTCTCCACTGTTGGGAGCATCATCCGGAAGTGGAAGGCTTATGGAACTACTGTTAGCCTTCCAGGGCCTGGACAGCCTTTGAAAGTTTCCTCCCGTGCCGAGGCCAGGCTTGTCCGAAGAGTCAAGGCTAACCCAAGGACAACAAGGAAGGAGCTACGGGAAGATCTCATGGCAGTGGGGACATTGGTTTCAGTCAATACCATAAGTAACGTACTCCACCGCAATGGTCTCCGTTCCAGACGAGCCCGTAAGGTACCTTTACTTTCAAAGCGTCATGTCAAGGCTCGTCTACAGTTTGCTCATTGTCACGGTCACTGTGTGTCTGGGCGCAGATGTTACCGCAAGGCGAACCCATAACACACGTGACCCTGGATACAGCGCCTCCAGTGGGGCGAATTTAAATAATAAAGGGGGGACGTGTGTCAGCTATGGTGTCTGGACGAAGGGCTGGCATGGCGTGGTGGGGTCGCAGTGATGGTGTCAGCAGGAAGTGTCTGCATGGACTGGTGGAGTGGCGACTATGGAGAGTGGCACTCACCATGTGGGACTTGGCTGCTGAACTGGACTCAAGCATGCTTGTCTTCGTGTCAGAAGCTGAACTCATCCTTGGGACTCTGTTACTAAGCAGCTGCAACTGGTGGTGGACTCTGCTCCAAGGCTGCACTAAGGTGAAGGATCCTGTTATGGTGATGGATCCAGGTGGAGGAGAAGATGCACGCAGGTGGTGGGCTCTGTTGCTAGGAGCGCACGCAACAGAGCAAAGCCAAGTGGTGTTTCCCCTGTATTGTCTTCTTTCCTCATGTGTGTTGTTAGTGCAGTGGTGGGATTAGTCTCCGCACCGACCTATTCCCTAGTGAGGGTTTAGGGTCAGGGTGAGCAAGGGCGTTAAGGTATGCGTGCGGCGACAGGTGCGGAGCCTGTTTAGGGAACGTAAGGAGTGCAGGGACACTGGCTCAGGGGAGCTTAGGAGGTCTCCACGTCCCCCATTCCCTATCGCAGGGCCCACCATTGTAATTGTTTCCCAGGTCCCCCTTATTATTTAAATTCGCCTTACTGGAGGCGGGGTTTCCAGATTGTATGTATAACGTGTAATACCCAAATTCGCCAGGTGGAGGCGGCGTATCCACCTGCACGTTTTATTATTTAAATGCGCCCCACTGGAGGCGGTGTATCCAGGGTCACGTGTGTCACATGGGTTCGCCTTGCGGAAACATCTGCGTCCAGACACACGTGATCATGACACTCATGATCACTTGGAGGACTCTGAGACAGATTGGTTCAAGGTTCTCTGGTCTGATGAGACCAAGATCGAGATCTTTGGTGCCAACCACACACGTGACGTTTGGAGACTGGATGGCACTGCATACGACCCCAAGAATACCATCCCTACAGTCAAGCATGGTGGTGGCAGCATCATGCTGTGGGGCTGTTTCTCAGCCAAGGGGCCTGGCCATCTGGTCCGCATCCATGGGAAGATGGATAGCACGGCCTACCTGGAGATTTTGGCCAACAACCTCCGCTCCTCCATCAAGGATCTTAAGATGGGTCATCATTTCATCTTCCAACAAGACAACGACCCAAAGCACACAGCCAACAAAACCAAGGCCTGGTTCAAGAGGCAAAAAATCAAGGTGTTAGAGTGGCCTAGTCAGTCTCCTGACCTTAACCCAATTGAAAACTTGTGGAAGGAGCTCAAGATTAAAGTCCACATGAGACACCCAAAGAACCTAGATAACTTGGAGAAGATCTGCATGGAGGAGTGGGCCAAGATAACGCCAGAGACCTGTGCCGGCCTGATCAGGTCTTATAAAAGACGATTATTAGCTGTAATTGCAAACAAGGGTTATTCCACAAAATATTAAACCTAGGGGTTGAATAATAATTGACCCACACTTTTATGTTTAAAATTTATTAAAATTTAACTGAGCAACATAACTTTTTGGTTTGTAAGATTTATGCATCTGTTAATAAATCCTGCTCTTGTGTGAAGTTTGAAGGCTCTAACTTATTTGCATCTTATCAAACCTGCTAAATCTGCAGGGGGTTGAATACTACTTGTAGGCACTGTAACTACTATAATACTGACCCCTATGTACAAGAATATAACTACTATAATACTACAACCTATGTACAAGGATATAACTACTATAATACTGCTCCTATGTACAAGAATATAACTACTATAATACTGCCCCAATGTACAAGAATATAACTACTATAATACTGCTCCTATGTACAAGAATATAGCTACTATAATACTGCTCCTATGTACAAGAATATAACTACTATAATACTGCTCCTATGTACAAGAATATAACTACTATAATAATGCCCCTATGTACAAGAATATAACTACTATAATACTGCCCCTATGTACAAGAATATAACTACTATAATACTGCCTCCTATGTACAAGAATATAACTACTATAATCCTGCCCCCTATGTACAAGAATATGACTAGTATAATACTGCTCCCTATGTACAAGAATATAACTACTATAATACTGCTCCTATGTACAAGAATATAACTACTAAAATACTGCCCCCTATGTACAAGAATATAACTACTATAATACTGCTCCCTATGTACAAGAATATAACTACTAAAATACTGCTCCCTATGTACAAGAATATAACTACTAAAATACTGCTCCCTATGTACAAAAATATAACTACTATAATACTGCCCCTATGTACAAGATCATAACTACTATAATACTGCTCCTATGTGCAAGAATATAACTACTATAATACTGCTCCTATGTACAAGAATATAACTACTATAATACTGCCCCTATGTACAAGAATATAACTACTATAATACTGCCCCTATGTACAAGAATATAACTACTATAATACTGCTCCTATGTACAAGAATATAACTACTATAATACTGCCCCCTATGTACAAGAATATAACTACTATAATACTGCTCCCTATGTACAAGAATATAACTACTAAAATACTGCTCCCTATGTACAAGAATATAACTACTAAAATACTGCTCCCTATGTACAAGAATATAACTACTATAATACTGCCCCTATGTACAAGATCATAACTACTATAATACTGCTCCTATGTGCAAGAATATAACTACTATAATACTGCTCCTATGTACAAGAATATAACTACTATAATACTGCCCCTATGTACAAGAATATAACTACTATAATACTGCCCCTATGTACAAGAATATAACTACTATAATACTGCCCCTATGTACAAGAATATAACTACTACAATACTGCCCCCTATGTACAAGAATATAACTACTATAATACTCCCCCTATGTACAAGAATATAACTACTATAATACTGCCCCTATGTACAAGAATATAACTACTATAATACTGCTCCTATGTACAAGAATATAACTACTATAATACTGCCCCTATGTACAAGAATATAACTACTATAATACTGCCCCTATGTGCAAGAATATAACGTTTTCTTGACCAGCCAAATAGAAATGCTTAAATTCAAAAGTCAACATATAGATAGCAGTCTACTCTTTCTGAATTGCTAAAAATAGTTGTGTGGTTAATTAAGATACAGTCCTGTGTCTCCACATCAGTGTTGGTCTTTGAATAGAGTTTTTTATTAGTAACAGCGCGGTCATTTGCGGAGGTTCTCCAACATCCGCTATTAGGGTGCGCCACCATAGTTGTAACCAGGGTTACCTAGTTAGGGGCCCACTCAGAAGTTTCGCCTCCCTGAACCTATCCCCTAGCTACACCTCTGAGCAGCAGCAGTATATTCATGGGTGAGTTCTGTAATACATGCAGCTCAGTCATGGATATACCGTATATATTATGGCTTTACCGTCACAGCATACGAGTCCTTGTTTTCCCGATCAAAGGGCTTGAGAGCACATAAAACTAGTGAGTCTGGATCCAGCTCAAATATTCCTTCATCGTTTCCAGCCAGCTCTGCAATATGCCGGCCATCTGCTCCCAGCTCTATCTAAAAGGGAATTTACTGTAAGGTTAATTGAGAGAATATTTTTGGCAAAGGACAAACAAGATCACCAGCCGGCATCCAGCGAGTGAGAAGACAACGTGTTCCCGGGTGCGCGGCATTAACACATGCTAAGTCGCTTTACTATGGTTCCAAGTAGACTTATCAGGGGGCAATTCTGTGCCCAACTCTCAGAACAGATCAGATGTCACAAATTTATGAATAAACATCTGGAAACTTCACAACGTAAATGTGAACTGTGACCGGTTGGATGGTATTTCTGGAGAGCGTAAAATTTGGCAAAGCTTTGTCAATTACAGCAAACCGTAGCACCCATCGCAAGTATAGAACTGGATCAGAAAATCTTCATATAGAAACCAGAATGACAAATACGATTTCAGTCAAATAGATCTGAGCATTTAGGTAAATGATAACTGATTTTATATCTAGGAAACCAATTCTTAAACGTGTTGTAACGAGTTGTAAATGTCTCATGAAATTACCTGCAGATTTCTGACATAGAAAAGTTATATAGGTTGAATAATGACTCCGATACATCAAGTTCAACCTAGGTTGACCCCCTACAGTCGCGGAAAAAGAGGAAAAAAAAGCCCAATACCTCCCGACACGGCTCTGCTCCCCCTCTGCCAGAATAGGAAGCCAGGTGCAGAGTACGGAGGAGCAGCAGCGGTTTTTTACAGTTGGTGCATTACAGTTGGAGGTGTAAAGCCATCTTTTAGTTAGTAAGATATGGGTTAAAGTCTTGGTGAGCACTGTCGAAACAGACTAGACCGAGGAAAAGACTTTTTATTCAGACTGTGCATTTCGGGCCGATCTGAAACGCGTAGTCTGAATATAAAGACTTTTCTATTCAGACTGTGCATTTTGGGCCTATCTGAAACGCGTTGTCTGAATATAAAGACTTTTCTATTCAGATTGTGCATTTCGGGCCGATCTGAAACGCGTAGTCTGAATATAAAGACTTTTCTATTCAGACTGTGCATTTTGGGCCGATCTGAAACGCGTTGTCTGAATATAAAGACTTTTCTATTCAGATTGTGCATTTCGGGCCGATCTGAAACGCGTAGTCTGATTATAAAGACTTTTCTATTCAGACTGTGCATTTCGGGCCGATCTGAAACGCGTAGTCTGAATATAGAGACTTTTCTATTCAGACTGTGCATTTCAGGGCCGATTTGAAACGCGTAGTCTGAATATAAAGACTTCTATTCAGACTGTGCATTTCGGGGGAAGATCTGAAACGCGTAGTCTGAATATAAAGACTTTTCCATCCTTGGTCTCATTCGATGTGGCAGCGCTCACCAACCCTGTGACTTTTATCCATATCTCTGGGTCATTCTGAGTCCTAGCTTTCCACTCCAGGGCTTCACAGTCATAACTGCAGCCATTGATAGGAGAGTAAGCACGTCCTTGTCAGTGTTGTGCCTGCCGCACAACAACCGGGTGAGTCAATCCACCTACAATTTCCACCCACTCTTGCTCTGTTGGTCGCACTAGGAGCGTTATTCCATTTTTTTCTCACCTTTAAGTTACTGACACACGTGCTTTGTCTAATAACACAGATACTTTGATCCTGTGGTGTGCGCAAATTGGAAAGTTACAGCTTTTATTCATAGACGCCAGCAATGCCAATCTACGCCAGGCACATGGCGGGCAGCCTTGACTACAAGGTGAAGCTCTGGAGCTGCTTCTTCCTGTACTGTGATCGGCATTATCCGATCAGCGGCGTCTATGTGAATGTCGTCTCGCACGTGGCTCTGCTTTTTGCTCTCACAATTTGTTTTTATTAAAAGGTGGTGTGTCTCCCGTGGCACATGTCCTCTGCTGAATCACCCTGCCTTTCTCCAATGCTAATTGTCTGCCACAAAGAACTTGTGAATTTCCGAGCCCTGACCTCTCCGACATCAATTAGCAATCCTAGCAATGCTACAGGTGGATGCTGATGACTCATGTGGAGCTGTGGTCCATGCAAAATAACAAAAGTTGTACAGTACAATTGTTCCCATCAAGGTAAACTAATCAATCTTTAAATTCTACATTTGTCCTTTAGTAATCTGCCCATCATTGGGAGCGAGATAAGGAGTTGATATAGGAATACAAGGACCTAGGGCTTCACGGTGGTGTCTGTCTTATGCAGCCTATGGCGAGGTGAGTTTGCTAAGCCTGGGGTCAAGGTGAGTAGCATGATCAGAGGTGTTGATTAACCTGACAGCACATATAATGGAGTGGACTTGTAGATCTAGATATGTAGAATGGCATGTGGATCAGTGGAGCAATTAGTGTTAGATGCAGCAGAATAGAGAGTGCAAACAGCACAATGGAGCAACAGAGACGAGTATGCAGACAGGTGATGCGGAAGAGTTGAGGGTGTGAACTGTACCTTGGATCATCAGAGACAAGTATGCGTACAGATTCCTTGATGTTGCATGTGTTGGCATCACCTAAAATCAGCATAGTCGAGTATGTAGTCAGGTACTTTGATACAGCATATTTGAGGGTGTGGACTGCACATTTGAGCAACAGAAATGAATATGCAGACCGGTTCATTGATGCAGAAGAGCTGAGGGTTTAAACTGTTACTTTCATCAGCAGAAAAAATAAGCAGATTCCCCGATGTAGCATGTATGGGCAGCACCTATAATCAGCTGAGACGAATATGCAGACCAGTACATTGATGCAACATATTTGAGGGTGTGGACTTCACATTTAACTCTGCTAAGCTGTGACTGTTCAGTCTTTATAGCTACAAGCTGAGTGTAATCATGGCCACTGCACTCTGTAAACCTACTCTTATGATTTCAAGGGACGATTTATTATTCTGGAATCATCCGCAATTTCTCATGGACTCCCCTTCTTGGAGCATGATTGCTAATTCAACAATTGAGTACATAAAATCCATTACTTCTGTGAAACCTGTGGAGGTGTACTGCAAGAGAGGTAGGAGAGGAGGCGTCCTGGCACGCCTTCGGAGGAGAGGGTTCAGAACAGCTCTTCCTTCACTCCACTTGGCTAATGTCCGTTCCTTATCTAACAAAATGGAGGATCTGAGCTTACTTTGTAACATGAGATCTGATATGGCCAATTCAGCTGCTCTTTGTTTTACTGAGACCTGGTTGAATGAGACCATCCCTGATTGTAGTCTGGATCTACCTGGTTTTGTTATCTACAGAGTTGACCGTGATTGTGTAGCTTCAGGTAAACAAAGGGGGGGTGGGGTATGTCTCTACATCAACACTAGCTGGTGCTGTGATGTTAACATACTGTGAAAAGGTTGCTCTCTAGATCTAGAGTACCTTGCACTCAATTGTAGACCTTTTTACTCTCCAAGAGAGTTTTCATCTATGGTTCTGGTTGCAGTATATATTCCCCCTCAAGCATCTGTTAAAGCTGCTATTGGTGAATTAGCTTGCAAAATATCAGAATGGGAGAAAGGATCTCCAGAAGCATTTGTGATCGTAATGGGGGACTTTAACAAAGGAAAACTCAACCTGGATCTCCCCAAATTTACTCAACACATAAACTGCTTCGCGAGAGAGAACAATACGCTTGATCACTGCTATACAGTCATAAAAGGGGCCTACAGGGCAGTGAGGAGAGCAGCAGTGGGCTTTTCAGATCATTGTCTAATTCATTTAATTCCAGCCTACAGGCAAAGGTTGAAAACATCCAAACCTACAGTTTATACAAAGAAGACATGGTCTGAGGAGGCAAAATTGCAACTACAAGCATGCTTTGAATGCACGGACTGGGTGGTATTCCAGGAAACATGCTCAGGTCTGGATGAATGGGTTGATGCAGTGTCCTCATATATCAGTTTTTGTGAAGACACGTTTATTCCATCCAAATCAGTCCACTTTCGGGGAAACAACAAGCCGTGGTTTACAAATAAAGTCAGGTTGATCCGTAAGAGAAAAGAGGAGGCTTATAAAGCAGGCGATATTACTGAATTCAAGAAACTTAGGAACTCGCTATCTAAAGAGATCAAGTTAGCCAAACACGAGTATGCAAAGATTCTGGAGGAAAGGTTCTCATCAAAAGATACTAGATCTGCATGGAGAGGATTAAGAGAGGTCACCAATTATAAAAGCCACCCCACTATAGTGAACCCCAGCAGAAGTCTGGCAGCAGAGTTAAATGAATTCTACTGCAGATTTGAGGCAAGCTCTACACACAGTGGCTATTCATCTCTAAGCTCCTCAGTCTGTTCATATAAAGATCATTCATTGTGCAACACCCAAGTAGTGATCTCCGAGGCAGAGGTGATACGCATCCTAAAGGGACTTAAGGTCAAAAAGGCACCTGGCCCTGATGGTGTATCTCCAATGTGTCTGAAAGTATGTGCTACCCAGCTTGCCCCTATACTGACAAATATATACAATGTGTCACTGAAAGAGTGCATTGTACCTCAGTGTTGGAAAAATTCCACAATTATCCCTGTCCCCAAGAAAGTGGGATCCTCTGAGCTGAACGACTATAGACCAGTAGCACTCACATATGTAGCTATGAAAGTCTTCGAAAGAATTATGATGTCCCACCTGATAAAATTCACGCAGAAGCTATGGGTCCCGCTTCAGTTTGTCTATAAGGAGAATCATTCGGCAAACGACACTGTCAATCTGGCACTGAAGTACATTTTGGATCATACAGATGAACTGCACTCATATGTCCGGATTCTTTTCATGGACTTTAGCTCAGCGTTCAATACCATTGATCCGAATTTACTTCATAAGAAAATGGTAGCTCTTGGAGTCCCTCTCAACTTATGCTTGTGGATTTATAACTTCCTGACAGCCAGGATACAGAGTGTAAAAGTTGGACCATTCACTTCGGACACCTTGGTCACAAACATCGGGGCACCTCAGGGGTGTGTTTTGTCCCCGTTACTGTTTTCTCTCTATACGAATGATTGCATCTCTTCAGCAGACTCAGTAAAAATCTTGAAATTTGCCGATGATATGACACTGATTGGTCTCATCAGGGGAAATGCTGAAGACTTGTATCGGAGTGAGGTGAAAAGAATGTGACTGGTGTAAAGCCAATAATCTTGTACTCAACACTAAAAAAACTGCTGAGATGGTTGTGGATTTTAGGAAAGATCAACATGAGATACTTCCAATCTACATCCATGACGAAGTGGTTCTTAGGGTCACAGAGACCAAATTCCTTGGTGTTATCATCTCTCATGATCTTAAATGGGGGAAAAACGTGGATGCTGTTATAAGAAAAGCACAACAGAGGATGTTCTTCCTGCGTCAGCTGAAAAGATATGGTTTGTCTAAGAATCTGCTGATCTTATTCTTAATGCTGTCATCAGATCTGTGATTTGTTCCTCTCTGATAGTCTGGTATGGGGGAGCCACTGCGCATGACAAACTCTGCTTACAAAGGACTTTCAGAACAGCAGAGAGAATTATAGGTTCCCCCCTGCCTAAAATCCAGGATCTTTATGATAAGAGTATTCGATCCCACGCATTGAAAATTTCATCCGATCCCTCTCACCCGGGACACTCCTCATTCCAACTACTCCCTTCA
Organism: Dendrobates tinctorius; assembly: GCF_039654945.1. Taxonomy (NCBI): domain Eukaryota; kingdom Metazoa; phylum Chordata; class Amphibia; order Anura; family Dendrobatidae; genus Dendrobates; species Dendrobates tinctorius. The sequence continues at coordinate 4,836,742 of NW_027361881.1, read as the reverse complement.
GGACGTCGCTTCAGAGTCCCCAAATGCAGCACCAACTGCCATATGAACAGCTTCTATCCACTCTCTGTTCAACAATTAAATCGTCATGTGTAGACTATATACTGTATCTGTCTTGTTAGATGTTACTTGTTGTATCTGTTGTTATATATTATGTTGCCTCTTTGCCACAAAGAATTCCTTGTATATATGTAATATGTACTTGGCGATAATAAATTTGATTGATTGATTGACATTGAAACAACAGAAACAAGTATACAGGCAGGTACCTTGATGCAGGAGATTTGAGAGTGTGGATTGCACCCTAAAAAAACAGAGATGAGGAGGCTGAGGGGTACCTTGATGCTGCAGATTTAAGACTACAGACAGCACCTAGAACAGCACAGTTGAGTTGGTAGTGCTGGGTGTGAGAATAGCTCTCAGGAGCATCTCAATAGAATAATTAGGCACCTGGCTGTAGAAGAACCAAGTGAGACGTGTGGCCTGACTTCTGGAAAGCACGTGGTAGCAGCTTGCATTAGTGCTACCTGAATATTCAGGAAGCATTCAGCTGCCTGAGTTGACCATACATGGCCTTGAATGATAACATCATAAATGCATGCCGGTTTACCATAATAGCATGGCGCGGACTAGCAAAAGAGAAGAAAGAAGCCGAGTCCAGAGCTGGAGCCTGCAAAGGAGAGTAACCCAGCCCTCCTGGAGTATTGATGTGGATTTAATGCATCATATTAAGAGTCCTGACAATATTAATGTAGAGTAATATATACACATGTATCATTTCCTGTAATTAGTGATTATCATGTTGCACTTTATTCTTACCTTGGTTAGATACAAGGGGAACGTTCCTTTGTAATTTTCAGGAACTTGTATTTTTTTTACAAAAGTGGAAGAAATGGTGACCTAGGTTGTATGAAATAAGCACAGAAAAGATCATAGATCTTATTAACGCAAGCAAACGTGAACAGAAATGGAGTTTAATTTCTCATTCGAGACCCCAGAGATGTATCTTCCTCATACCAGGAGCAGAAGGCGAGGAGCCTCCTGTGGTTTCTAGATGGGTGTAGGAAGTTTATGTTCGTAGTTTAAGTCACTGATCTCTGCAAAGTAAACTTTATAAACTTTTCTATGACTATCCAGCAATCCTGAAAGTTTGGTAATCTGCAATTATTTGGTATGATTCTTGCTGGATTTAATGGAATATTCTCAAGTTTTAAGGTGATCTACTAACTTTTAGATAGGGGATAACTTTCCGATTGCTGGAGGTCAGACTGCGGGGGATCACCGGCGATGCCGAGAACACTGAAGAACCCTGTGTGAATGAAGCAGAGGTTGATCATGTGAGCTGATGCTCCATTCATTGTTAATGGGATTGCAGAGCTGGTCTTCAAGCACTCCCATTAGAATGAATGGAGTGGGCAGTGCGCATGATCAGTCACTGCTCCCCTCACAAGGGGGTCTACAGAGCACCAGTTCTTAGGATTTCTGAAAGTCACAGCATTCGGACCCCCCCAGCGATTGCTCCTGTGATGGGGATAATTTCCAAAACTCAGAATAGCCCTCTAAGGAATTTTACTGTAACACTATATGGTAAATGTCACACTTATGTTATTTTGTTGCCCCCCCCCCCCCAAAAAAAAAAAAAAAAAGTCCAAGATCAATCCTATTAAATTGATAATTTAAGCCAACCCAAACCACCAGGACTGTGTCTCACGCCTTGAACTTTCCAATGTCCAATCTCCAGTGTCCAATCTCTTATGTTTGGGATGGGGCCAAATAACTCGGTTCTTCCATCAGTATACCTGGTCGCTAAATAATATGTAAAAAAAAAATATACATTACCTGGATAGATGCAGACAGGACGGTTATGAGATATAATCCACGCATCGTCTCTGTAAGAAAAATATACACTGTAGTATCACATTTGGAGTGTTAAGGAGGTGGGATGTCACATTGGGACCCCAACACATGTCTTCTCAACTTTCAGAGTTATCACCCAATCCATAACCTTTCAATCACTGGGGTCCAACTGTGATCCTGAAAACCCCCAGTGATCAGAAAATTTTACCCTTTCCCATGGATTGAGTGATCACTTGTTAAACTTAATAAATGCCTCTCTTGTGCTATAAAAGTCTTCAGTGTGAATGGGCAACGTGTCTCTCCTCGGTTACAATGTTTATAATCCACTCTGGTTCCTACCAACTTACTTTAATGTGCAAGTCTGTAACCCAGGAGAGGCATGTTTGCCCATTCACACTGTAGACTTTTATAGCACAAGAGAGGCATTTATTAGAGGATAGTATTGGCCAGTTTATGCGCTAAGACCCTTCATTTTTGTAAGGCTATGTGCACACGCTGCGGTTTTTGCTGCGGTTCCGCTGCGGTTTTGGCCGCAGCAGAACTGCAGCAGTTCTGCAGACAGTGTACAGTAGCATGTTATCCTATGGGATTTACATTCTGCTGTGCACACGCTGTGGATTTTTATCTGCCGAAAAGCTGCGATTTTGAATCCGCAAAAAGAATTGACATGTCAATTGCTTCTGCGGATTCTGCTGCGGTTTGCCACCTATTCCATTGTCCAGGTGGCAAACTGCAGGCCAATCCGCAGGTAAAACCGCAGGTCATTTTACCTGCGGTTCCGCAGATAAGAGTCCGCAGACCAATCCGCAGTGTGTGCACATAGCCTAAGTATATTTTTTTACGAAATAGTTTACTTTTTTATTACAGTTTATCAAATATGATGGATTTTGTGTTCGCATGTGTATTGGTCTCTACAGAGTGCTACTGCGTTCCTCCTTTTTGCAAGTTATTACATTTATTGTCTTGTTGCATAGTTTTATTGGAAATTTTAAATTAGCTGGGAAAGACTGTAGGAATTAAGTCAACGGGGTGGACAGATGGGTCAAAGGACCACTCAGATGTTTGTTTATACAGGGTGCTGCTATACTATATGTCATAGCCTGGGACAGATAGGAAGAACTGATGGAAGAACAGTATATGGGACTTCTTGGGGACCCACTAGATACTCTTCCTTGAAATCGGTTTAAATATATCCATCGCTGATGAGCTACAGTAACTGCTGAGCCCCATGACTGCTGAACCCTCATCGCTAATGAGCTATAATAACTGATGAGCTCCCATTACTGATGAGCTACCATAACTACTGAGCTCCCATCACTGATGAGCTGCCATAACTGCTGAGCACCCATCACTGATGAGCTACCATAACTGCTGAGCTCCCATCACTGATGAGCTGCCATAACTGCTGAGCACCCATCACTGATGAGCTACCATAATTGCTGAGCTCCCATCACTGATGAGCTACCCTAACTGCTGAGCCCCCATCACTGATGAGCTACCAAAGCTGCTGAGCACCCATCCCTGATGAGCTACCATAACTGCTGAGCACCCATCACTGATGAGCTACCCTAACTGCTGAGCCCCCATCATGATGAGCTACCATAACTGCTGAGCACCCATCCCTGATGAGCTACCATAACTGCTGAGCCCCCATCACTGATGAGCTACCATAAATGCTGAGCTCCCATCTCTGATGAGCTACCATAACTGCTGAGCCCCCATCTCTGATGAGCTACCATAACTGCTGAGCTCCCATCTCTGATGAGCTACCATAACTGCTGAGCTCCCATCACTGATGAGCTACCATCTCTGATGAGCTACAATAACTGCTGAACTCCCATCTCTGATGAGCTACCATAACTGCTGAGCTCCCATCACTGATGAGCTACCCTAATTGCTGAGCTCCCATCTCTGATGAGCTACCATAAGTGCTGAGCCCCCATCCCTGATGAGCTACCATAACTGCTGAGCACCCATCACTGAAGAGCTACCCTAACTGCTGAGCCCCCATCCCTGATGAGCTACCATAAGTGCTGAGCCCCCATCCCTGATGAGCTACCATAACTGCTGAGCACCCATCACTGAAGAGCTACCCTAACTGCTGAGCCCCCATCCCTGATGAGCTACCATAACTGCTGAGCCCCCATCCCTGATGAGCCACCATAACTGCTGAGCTCCCACCTCTGATGATCTACCATAACTGCTGAGCTCCCATCACTGATGAGCTACCATAACTGCTGAGCTCCCATCTCTGATGAGCTACCATAACTGCTGAGCCCCCATCACTGATGAGCTCCCATCTCTGATGAGCTACCATAACTGCTGAGCTCCCATCACTGATGAGCTACCCTAATTGCTGAGCTCCCATCTCTGATGAGCTACCATAAGTGCTGAGCCCCCATCCTTGATGAGCTACCATAACTGCTGATCCCCCATCACTGATGAGCTACCCTAACTGCTGAGCCCCCATCACTGATGAGCTACCAAAGCTGCTGAGCTCCCATCTCTGATAAGCTACCATAACTGCTGAGCTCCCATCACTGATGAGCTACCATAACTGCTGAGCTCCCATCTCTGATGAGCTACCATAACTGCTGAGCCCCCATCACTGATGAGCTACCATAATTGCTGAGCTCCCATCACTGATGAGCTACCAAAGCTGCTGAGCTCCCATCTCTGATAAGCTACCATAACTGCTGAGCTCCCATCACTGATGAGCTACCATAACTGCTGAGCTCCCATCTCTGATGAGCTACCATAACTGCTGAGCCCCCATCACTGATGAGCTACCATAATTGCTGAGCTCCCATCACTGATGAGCTACCCTAACTGCTGAGCCCCCATCACTGATGAGCTACCATAACTGCTGAGCTCCCATCTCTGATGAGCCACCATAACTGCTGAGCTCCCATCTCTGATGAGCTACCATAACTGCTGAGCTCCCATCACTGATGAGGTACAGTTAGGTCCATATATATTTGGACAGAGACAACATTTTTCTAATTTTGGTTCTAGACATTACCACAATGAATTTTAAACAAAACAATTCAGATGCAGTTGAAGTTCAGACTTTCAGCTTTCATTTGAGGGTATCCACATTAACATTGGAGGAAGGGTTTAGGAGTTTCAGCTCCTTAACATGTGCCACCCTGTTTTTAAAGGGACCAAAAGTAATTGGACAATTGACTCCAAGGTTATTTCATGGACAGGTGTGGGCAATCCCTTCGTTATGTCATTCTCAATTAAGAAGATAAAAGGCCTGGAGTTGATTTGAGGTGTGGTGCTTGCATTTGGAAGGTTTTGCTGTGAAGGAAACATGCGGTGAAAGAAGCTCTCCATGCAGGTGAAACAAGTCATCCTTAAGCTGCAAAAACAGAAAAAACCCATCCGAGAAATTGCCACAACATTAGGAGTGGCAAAATCTACTGTTTGGTACATCCTGAGAAAGAAAGAAAGCACTGGTGAACTCATCAATGCAAAAAAAAAAAACTGGGCGCCCACGGAAGACAACAGTGGTGGATGATCGCAGAATAGTCGCCATAGTGAAAAAAAACCCCTTCACAACAGCCAACCAAGTGACCAACACTCTCCAGGAGGCAGGCGCATCAATATCCAAATCTACCATAAAGAGAAGACTGCATGAAAGTAAATACAGAGGGTTCACTGCACGGTGCAAGCCACTCATAAGCATCAAGAATCAAAAGGCTAGACTGGACTTTGCTAAAAAAAAACATCTAAAAAAGCGAGCACAGTTCTGGAAGAACATTCTTTGGACAGATGAAACCAAGATCAACCTCTACAAGAATGATGGAAAGAGAAAAGTATGGCAAAGGCGTGGTACTGCTCATGATCCAAAGCATACCACATCATCTGTAAAACACGGCGGAGGCAGTGCGGTGGCTTGGGCATGCATGGCTGCCAGTGGCACTGGGTCACTAGTGTTTATTGATGATGTGACACAGGACACAAGCAGCCGAATGAATTCTGAGGTATTCAGAGCCATACTGTGTGCTCAGATCCAGCCAAATGCAGCCAGACTGATTGGTCGTCGTTTCATACTACAGACGGACACTGACCCAAAACATAAAGCCAAAGCAACCCAGGAGTAAACTTCAGACAGAAAAGCCCACAAACAAACAGCAACTGGAAACCACCGCAGTGAAGGCCTGGCAGAGCATCAAAAAGGAGGAAACACAGCGTCTGGTGATGTCAATGCGTTCAAGACTACAGGCAGTCCATTGCCAACAAAGGGTTTTCAACCAAGTACTAGAAATGAACATTTTATTTACAATTATTTAATCTGTCCAATTACTTTTGGTTCCTTTAAAAACAGGATGGCACATGTTAAGGAGCTGAAACTCCTAAACCCTTCATCCAATTTTAATGTGGACACCCTCAAATGAAAGTCTGAACTTCAACTGCATCTGAATTGTTTTGTTTAAAATTCATTGTGGTAATGTCTAGAACCAAAATTAGAAAAATGTTGTCTCTGTCCAAACATATTTGGACCTAACTGTACCATAACTGCTGAGCTCCCATCTCTGATGAGCTACCATAACTGCTGAGCTCCCATCTCTGATGAGCTACCATAACTGCTGAGCTCCCATCTCTGATGAGCTACGAGCCCCCCTTCTAATGGTGCAAGACATCCACCTAAACTTAAATTTGCAGAAAAAGCTGCTTTTATTTAGGAAAAGCCATTTTACAACAGACAGCAGAAAAGTTCCTTACCTGATCTGACGCGTGAAGGACAAAAATCCAAATTAGTACTTTGATATAATAAAACCTCTTATAGTTAATAATTGACTCTTTAATTAGAAACGCACCAATCACTGGAAAGATGGAGACTGAGACGGACGAAGCCCGGAGCTGCCATTACACTGAGCTGGAGCAGGATGCCAAGATGGTGTGTATATTATATACCTTTTATGGAAACATTACTGTACAGCTACATCCATGTACCTTAGTATGGCTTCGCCCCTTTGCAGATATAACGGCTTCCTCTCTTCTGAGGAGGTTCTCTATAAGATTTTGGAGGCATCTGTGGGAATATTTGCCACTTCATTCAGAAAAGTATTAGTGAGGACAGACGCTGATGTTAGGAGAGGCCGAACAAATTTAAAAAAATGGCGCATGTTGCATGAATAAATGCAGCAAAAAGTGTTGCATGTCTTTCATTAATTTGGGGGCATTTTGCAGCCCCTCTTTCCCTCTGTGTGGTGCATGCCATATACTTATCTTTTGTGTAATTGGATTTACAACATAAAAAGCCCTTTCAGACCTCCTATACCCAACTGCTGCTGTGGTTGTACCACATATAAAAACCCTTTAAAGTTTCCAGACCAAAGGTGCAACGATGCACCAACGCACCCTCATTCCAGTGCTCGATCTTCATGAGGGTTAACTTTCCTACGGCTGACTACGCGGGACATTAATACAGAATTAATGGAAAGCTGAATCCGATCTCCAGTTAATCAGTTTAACTCTAGAAATAATTAATTGAAGATGTGCCTTGATTAAAAGCACAAGGATTGCCAGATACACTCAAAACCCAAAGAGTAAAACTTTAACAGGACGAACGCTCCCTGAATCTCCCGAAAATAATGAAAATTGAATGGCTGCGCCTTTGTGAGACACCGCTATTAATTTATGTAGCTGAGTGGAAACTTTTTGCATGGGCACAGTCACAGCACCCTGAACTCCAAGGCTCCGACAACTTGCGTCTCCACTCCTGGCACGGTGTTGTCAATTGTTGGAGGAAGAAATATACTCTACAGACATCATCTCTGTCCATATTGGGGCTCACAATCTAGATTCCATATCAGTATTTCTGTATAGGGAAGGAGGAAACTGGAGGACCTGGGGGAATCTGGAGGAACCGGAGAAAACTGGAAGATCTGGAGATAACCAGAGGACTTGGAGGAAACGAAAGGGCCTGGGGGAAACAACAGGAGAACCTGGAGGAAAAGGGGAGAACCTGGAGGAAACCAAAATACCTGGAGGAAACAAGAGAACCTGGAGGTAACCCACACAAACATAGGTAGAATATACAAACTCCTTTAGAGATGTTGTCCTTCATAGGATTTGAACTCAGGACATGCCGACCACTGAGCCACCGTGTTAACTGAGGTTTCACTTTATACTTTTTCACAAGGCACTTCTCTACATCTCAGGGTCAGAAGTGGAAAAGAAATGAATTACCGCCATCTGCATTGCTTGGACTCTTATGGCTCTGTGTAAGTCTTCTCTGATCCAACTATTGCCAAGTGCGGATTTAGCCTTTGGTTCTACTGCTAAAGTGGAATTGACACAAAACCAAAGGTTTCCTGTAAAGATTAGAATCGCCTCATTAATAAAGCCTGTGATTAGGGCTGCAGATGGAAAATCCCTTTAATTCTTCTTTAATGACGAGACACTGATCCAGCGCCGGTTTATTTAACCATCAGATTTTATTAAAGCAGGAGAACGTCTCTGGCGAGAGAGGATTCCCCTCCACCGCTTTATAAATAGATCAGAAAGTAAGCGGCCATTACTTTCCATATGGTTCTTCTGGCTACACCGCCTAATCTGCTCTTTGTACCGCAGAATATTAACCCTGCAGCTTCTCGACAACTTTGTGAAGTGACAAGGACATTTGTATAGCTCAGGTCCATCCACAATGTTTACCCTTCATCTACTGATCCTCTGCCAGAACTCTACGAGGCTCCAGTTTAGGGCTCCTTCAGACGTCCATGAATTTCCCTCCGTGTTCAAACCCTTGAGGACATGGGCTCATTAAACTTGGTGACTAATGTTTTTTTCTTATTTAAATGCATATATTTTTGGCCCCCCAACATTTTTGCAATTGTGTTTGTCTGAAAACAACACATATTTAAGTAAAAATATCACCCCAATTAAAATAAATATGTTCAGTACTCATCTCTTGTATCAGTGCCATTCTACAGACTTTGGTGCCACTCTTCCTGAAAAGTGACTTGTGTCATATGCAGGCTGCAGCCAATCACCGCATGTCAGCAGCAGCCGTTACTATATTGTCAGAGAAAACTGAATTTGAATGTGCTGCTGCCAAGTAGTGATCACTCATTGGCTGGTGCATTACATTACTGATCCTGAGTTACATCCTGTATTATGCTTCAGAGCTGCACTCACTAGTCTGCTGGTGCAGTCACTGTGTACATATATTACATTACTGATCCTGAGTTACATCCTGTATTATGCTCCAGAGCTGCACTCACTAGTCTGCTGGTGCAGTCACTGTGTACATACATTACATTACTGATCCTGAGTTACATCCTGTATTATACTCCAGAGCTGCACTCACTATTCTGCTGGTGCAGTCACTGTGTACATACATTACATTACTGATCCTTAGTTTCACTATTCTCCAGAGCTGCACTCACTATTCTGTTGGTGCAGTCACTGTGCAAATACAGTGGGGAAAAAAGTATTTAGTCAGCCACCAATTGTGCAAGTTCTCCCACTTAAAAAGATGAGAAGCCTGTAATTGACATCATATGTAGGCATCAACTATGAGAATCAAAATGAGAAAACAAATCCAGATAATCACCTTGTCTGATTTGGCAAGATTACTTACAAATTATGGTGGAAAATAAGCATTTGGTCACCTAAAATCATGCAAGATTTCTGGCTCTCACAGACCTGTAACTTCTTCTTTAAGAGGCTCCTCTGTCATGTCTGTCCTGTAGTAATGGCACCTATTTGAACTTATTATCAGTATAAAAGACACCTGTCCTCAACCTCAAACAGTCTCACTCCAAACTCCACTATGGTGAAGACCAAAGAGCTGTCGAAGGACACTAGAAACAAAATTGTAACCCTGCACCAGGCTGTTAAGACTGAAACTGCAATAGGCAAGCAGCTTGTTGTGATAAAATTAACTGTGGGAGCAATACTAAGAAAATGGAAGACATACAAGACAATAATCTCCCTCGATCTGGGGCTCAACGCAAGATCTCACCATGTGGAGTCAAAATGATCACAAGAATGGTGAGCAAAAATCCCAGAACCACATGAGGGGACCTAGTGAATGACCTACATAGAGCTGGGACCACAGTAACAAAGGCTACTATCAGTAACACGCTACGCCGCCAGGGACTCAGATCCTGCAGTGCCAGGCGTGTGCCCCTGCTTAAGCCAGTACATGTCTGGGCCAGTCTGAAGTTTGCTAGAGAGCATTTGGATTATCCAGAAGAGTATTGGGAGAATGTCATATGGTCTGATGAAACCAAAGTAGAATTGTTTAGTACATCATTGTAAATACACACCTGTACTTTGTATCTCCCCCACCTCATTGTAGATTGTAAGCTTTCACGAGCAGGGTCGTCTTAATAATAATAAATTTTATTTCTATAGCGCCGACATATTCCGCAGCACTTTACATTTCAGAGGGGATTTGTACAGACAATAGACATTACAGCATAACAATAATCACATAGATTATAACAAATACCAAGAGGAATGAGGGCCCTGCTCGCAAGCTTACAGTCTATGAGGAAAGAGGTAGACACGAAAGGTGGGTGGTAACAGTTGCCCTGGTTGTATGGACCAGCCATAATGTTAAGTGTGTAACAGTACAGACACAGAGGGCTAATGGATGCATAAAGCATGTGGGAACATGATGCGGGGAACTTGGTTATGGTAAAAACTTTTGGCTGTGCCACACAGGGATAGATTAGGTTAATGTGTTGAGGCGGTAGGCCAGTCTGAATAAATGCGTTTTCAGGGCACGCTTAAAATTGTGGAGATTGGGGATTAATCGTATTGACCTGGGAAGTGCATTCCAAAGAATTGGCACAGCACATGTAAAGTCTTGGAGACAGGAGTGGGAGGTTCTGATTATTGAGGATGCTAACCTCAGGTCATCAGCAGAGCCAAGGGCGCGGGTAGGGTGGTATACTGAAACAAGGGAGGCAATTTAGGGTGGTGCTGAGCCATGGAGGGCTTTGTGGCTGAGGGCAATAAGTTTATACTGAATTCTGGAGTGGATGGGTAGCCAGTGTAATGACTGGCACAAGGTAGAGGCATCGGTGTAACGATTTGTGAGGAATATGATCCTGGCTGCAGCATTCAAGACAGATTGGAGAGGGGAGAGTTTGGTAAGAGGGAGACCTATTAGAAGAGACTTACAATAGTCGAGACGAGAATGAATAAGAGAAACAGTAAGAGTTTTTGCAGAGTCAAAAGTAAGAAAATGTTGAATTCAAGAGATGTTTTTGAGGTGCAGGTGACAAGAGCGAGCCAGTGATCGAATGTGGGGGGTGAAGGAAAGCTCGGAGTCAAGTATGACCCCAAGACAGCGGGCATGTTGCTGGGGAGTAATAGTGGAACCACACACAGAAATGGCAATGTCGGATATAGGTACATTTGTAGAGGGAGGAAACACAAGGAGTTCAGTCTTTAACAGGTTCATTTTCAGATATAGTGAGGACATGATGTTGGACACAGCGTTTAGACAATTGCCGGTGTTTTCTAGAAAGGCTGACGTGATGTCAGGAGAAGCGTATAATTGGGTGTCATCAGCATAGAGATGGTACTGGAAACCAAATCTACTGATTGTTTGACCAATAGGGGCAGTGTACAAGGTGAAGAGGAGGGGACCTAGAACCGATCCTTGAGGAACCCCAACAGTAAGGCCTCTTTCACACTTCCGTTTTTGACCATCAGTCAAAATCCGCCAGTTTTTGAAAAAAACGGATCCGCCATTTTTTTTGGTGGATCCGTTTTTTTCTCCATTGAGTTGCATTACTGGAGGATCTTGACGGATGGCCATCCGTTGGATCCGTTTTTTTGCGGATCCGCCAATTTTTTTGCGTCCGCCGGCATGCCTGGACCGACCTTGCAATGTTTTTTTTGTTGTAGGATCCACATTTTCCAGTGAGCATGCCCGGAGAAAGGAAGTCAGGGAGAAAAAAATTAACCCTGAAATCCTTTCTGGCGGACGACAAAAATTTTCTATCTCTCTCTTTCTCTCTCTCCCCTTCCCGGACTGCGGTTCCTTTAAAATTCTGCATTCAACGGATCCGTAAAAAAAACGGTCCGCTGGCATCCGTTTGCATCAGTTACAAACGTATCCGCTTTCCGCCATTTTGGTGGATTTTATCTGACAAGTAAAAACGGAAGTGTGAAAGAGGCCTAAGGGGAAGGTGAGAGGAGCGGGAGCCAGCAAAAGATACAGTAAAGGAGCGGTCAGAGAGATAGGAGGAGAACCATGAGAGAACGGTGTCCTTGACGCCAATGGAGCGGAGCATAGTGAGGAGGAGCTGATGATCCACAGTGTCGAATGCTGTGGAGAGATCCAAGAGAATTAGCATGGAGTAATGACCGTTAGATTTAGCTGTTAGTAGATCATTAGAGACTTTAGTGAGGTCAGTTTCAGTAGAGTGTAAAGAGCGGAAACCGGTTTGGAGAGGGTCGAGAAGAGAGTTATCAAAGAGATAGCGGGTAAGACGGGAGTGGACCAGGCGTTCCAGGAGTTTAGAGATGAAGGGAAGATTAGAGACAGGTCTATAGTTAGCGGCACAGTTTTGGTCGAGGGATGGTTTTTTAAGTAGTGGATGTATGATGGCATGCTTAAATGAGGAGGGAAAGATACCAGAAGAGAGAGAGGTTAAATATTTTAGTTAGGTGAGGGGTGATAGCAGGGGAAAGGGACTGGAGGAGATGTGACGGAAATGGGTCACTGGTGCAAGTGGTTGGGCGAGAAGATGCAAGGAGCCTGCTTACTTCTTCTTCTGTGACTGGTTCAAAATCAGAGAGTGAGCTAGATGCAGTGGGGGAGGGAGGACAGTGCATGGTATGAGGTGATTGGGAGATAATTTCCTGTCGGAGCTGGATAATTTTTTCTTTAAAGTAATTGGCCAGATCGTCAGCTCGAAGCTCCGTGGTTGGGGCCTGTACTCTTGGGTTGAGTAAAGAATGAAAAGTGTCAGAGACGTTTCGGGTTATTAGACAGTGAGGTGATGAGGGTGTTGAAATAGGTTTGTTTGGAGAGGTGAAGGGAAGTGTTGTATGTTCTAAGCATAAACTTATAATTGATGAAATCTTCGTGTAGATTGGATTTTCTCCACAGACGTTCGGCGCACCTGGAGCACCGCTGCAGGAAACGTGTTTGCAGGGTGTGCCAGGGTTGTCGCCGTCTGTGTTGTGGTGTTCTATGTATAGGGGGTGCAAATTCACGTCTTATTTTACTTTAATTACTGTATTGTTAACGTTGTTACTTATGACTTGTGTTTTGAAACTGTTAAACTGTAAAGCGCTGCGGAATATGTTGGCGCTATATAAATAAAAATTATTATTATTTATAATTTGTTAAAAACAAAACTCGCTGTGTTTGGAGGAGATAATATGATGAGTTGCATCCATACAACACCATACCTACTGTGAAGCATGGGGGTGGCAACATCATGCTTTGGGGCTGTTTCTCTGCAAAGGGATCAGGACGACTGATCCGTGTATATGAAAGAATGAATAGGGCCATGTATTGTGAGCTTATTAGCGCAAACCTCCTTCCATCAGCAAGGGCATTGTGTAACGCCGCTGTGTTTGTACTCTGTTTACCCGGCATTACTCTGCATATCTCTGCTTTAACCCTTCGCTCCTTTCCCTCTAATGAGCTGGTGGTGCTATAGAGTTCATGTCCTCTTTCTCTCTGAAGAGGTAATTTGCATATTAAATTTCCCAGAGGAGCATTGCACGGCGAATAAGCCTTTTTTCCTTGACAAGCCAGAGCTGTTATGTCACTCTCCACAAGGAGAAACCTTAGACCTCAGTCCAGAGCCTCTCACCTAGCTAAATCCGTTCTCATACTTTGCACTGACGAGGGCCAATAGCCCGAAACACCATTTCTGCAAATTGAGATTCTGATTTGGCTTTTATCCTAAGCAGAGGCGTAGCTAGGGTTTTGGTTCGGGGGGGCGGAACTTCTGAGTGGGCCCCTAACTAGGTAACTTTGATTACAACTCGGTGATGCCCCCTAATAGTGGATGTAGGAGATAACTGCGCTGTTACTGAAAATAATCCCTATATAAAGACCAATATTGATATTACCACCATATGGTCAGTGGTAAACACCAGTCCTACAGAACATATAAGTGATTACTGCACAGTTATAGTTGGTGTCTTACCGCTAACGATCTTTCTGATGGAATCGTTCACTTTTCACGTCTTTTCCATCTGGCCCAGACCAACAATGACAATTCTCTAGCCACGACTCGGCTACAGAGAATACAACAACGACATGTTTCACTTCTCATATTCCAGCCCAATCACCATGTATCCCCATCCTGCACAAACCCCTCATCCTGCTGATACGGCAGCAGAGGCTCAGCATTGGGGTATCAGGTGCAGTATTAGGGACACATACGGCAGCAGCGGCTCAGCATTGGGGTATCAGGTGCAGTAATAGGGACACATACGGCAGCAATGGCTCAGCATTGGGGTATCAGGTGCAGTATTAGGGACACATACGGCAGCAGCGGCTCAGCATTGGGGTATGTGTCCCTATTACTGCACCTGATACCCCAATGCTGAGCCGCTGCTGCCGTATGTGGCCCTAATACTGCACCTGATACCCCAATACTGAGCCACTGCTGCCGTATGTGTCCCTATTACTGCACCTGATACCCCAATGCTGAGCCGCTGCTGCCGTATGTGTCCCTATTACTACACCTGATACCCCAATGCTGAGCCGCTGCTGCCGTATGTGTCCCTATTACTACACCTGATACCCCAGTGCTGAGCCGCTGCTGCCGTATGTGTCCCTATTACTTCACATGATACCCCAATGCTGAGCTGCTGCGGCTGTATGTGTCCCTATTACTGCACCTGATACCCCAATGCTAAGCAACTGCTGCTGCATGTGTCCTTATTACTGCACCTGATACCCCCTATACACACACGGCTCCGCTCTGCACCCCCTATACACACACAGCTCCGCTCCGTACACGCTGTACACACGCGGCTCTGCTCCGTACACACGCGACTCTGCTCCGTACACGCTGTACACACGCGGCTCCGCTCCGTACACGTTGTACACACATCGGCTCCGCTCCATACACCTTGTACACACGCAGCTCCGCTCCGTACACGTTGTACACACACGGCTCCGCTCCGTGCACCCCGTACACACGGCTCCGCTCCATACACCTTGTACACAAACGGCTCCGCTGCGTACACCTTGTACACAAACTGCTCCGCTCACCCCATACACACACGTCTCTGCTCCTCTGTACACCTCATACATGCATATCTTTGCTCCGTACACCTACACACGGCTCAGCTCTGTACACCTCATACACGTGGCTCTGCTACATCCACCCTGTAAACCCCTCCTGACCCCACACAGAAACTTTACCTCATCCAGCCAGCACCATGACAACCAGCACAGCAGAGTCCTGCAGCCACTGAAGCCCCTGATCATGTGACCCCTGACTCCGCCCCTCCTGTGACCTCATCACAGGTCCTGTGCGCACAGAATAGCCCAGGACGACATTACTGGCTGAGAGGTGGGGGGCCCACTGCTGGCACCGGGGACCCCCACCGCCTTCTCAGGGGCCCATAGCGGCCGGGCAGCAGAGTAGGGAGATCGATTCTCCCTGCTCTGCCGCAGAATAGTGGTGTGGTGTAGTGTAGTGTAGCTCCGGTGGGCCCCCTCAGAGCGCAGGGCCTGGGGCCACCGCTCGTCCTGCCCCCCCCCCCCCCCCGGTAGCTACGCTACTGATCCTAAGTCATATTACAAGACTCGTTAAAGGGGTGATTGTGACTTGTAGGATTGCTTCTACCAACAGGTGGCGCTATGTAGTTCAAGTCCTCTTTCTCTCTGAAGAGGCAATTTGCATATTCTGGTACAGTCACTGTGTACATACATTACTGATCCCGAGTTACATCCTGTATTATACGCCAGAGCTGCACTCACTATTCTGCTGGTGCAGTCACTGTGTGCATGCATTACATTACTGATCCTGAGTTACATCGTGTATTATACTCCAGAGCTGCACTCACTATTCTGCTGGTGCAGTCACTGTGTACATGCATTACATTACTGATTCTGAGTTACCTCCTGTATTATACCCCAGAGCTGCACTCACTATTCTGCTGGTGCAGTCACTGTGTACATACATTACATTTCTGATCCTGAGTTACATCCTGTATCATACTCCAGAGCTGCACTCATTGTACAGCTAGTGTTCTTGTTATGAACTGCACTCACTGGTTTTCAGAGCACACATCTTCTAACATCTGCTTGCTTACTATGTGCACACAGTTGGGGCTGGTGATTTGTTTAGCCCAAGTGTGGTGTTTAGGTTCTGTATTGTCATATGATGAATCAGAAGCACAATGTCCCTCTGTATACTTGCATAAGTCAGCTGTTATGGGCTGCCTGAATATACCTGAGACTAAAAGCAGTAGTCCATTACTTGGACAACTTATCACACCCCTTGCTTGGCCCCCATAAAATAATAAAGCTTATACTTGCCTCCCGTGATGGCATAGTTCCCACATTGTTGGTGTTCTGTCTGCCGGGGCTCCCGTTCTGTTGTTGTGACATCTGACGCCGCCAACCTATCAAAGCTGGCGTCACCGCCTCCTGTCGAATTGAGAAGGAAGAGGATGTCCGATATTAGCTGTGGTCCGGACTCGCTCTTCACGTTCAATTTGTTAGTAGGTGAAGACAGTGACGCCAGAGCTGATTGAGTGCCCTGGTCAGTTGTCGCAAGAATAGCATCGGAGCCTTGAGTCTGCGAGTGCTGAAACAGTGGGAACGGCGCCGGCATGGGAGATAAGTATGAGCGTTATTATTTTATAAGGGCAAAACATTTTGATCAAGAAGGAGTTGTCCTACTGGTGGACAACCCCTTTAAAGGGGTTCTTCAAGAGTGTAATAAAATGATCCCATCACGTAATTCAAACAGTCTGTTCTAATCACGTGTAAGGAGGGGTTGCAGTCTATAGAAACACTGTCCGACACCTGCGTCTCAACTGTCAGAGGAGCTGTATCGTAAGCATACATACTAGAACTGCCAGAGAAAAGAGGACATGGTCTGCATGTCTTTAGTATTAAATTAACATGGACGTGCATAAATACACTGTGGCCACTGCACAATCACATATGGTATATTGCTATACTTGGGGAAACATTTTTCTTAAATCAAAAACTGTTAAAGGTCCCATAGTTCTAGTGACTCGCATCTCCATGGCCAAGACTGGCCTCCATAAAAATGGGGACAAGATAGGAATCAAACTTAGCTTGTAAAGAAACCTTTCTGGCAAAGATGGGTGGATGATGAGGCACAGCACTGGAGGGGGCTTCCCCCGCCAATACAAAGACCAAAAGGGGCCTCACACCTTTAGTATTACATTAATTTGCAAGTGCGCAAAAGCTATATGTTTGATATATACACACAAAATGACAGGAGCTGAAATAAATCTCGGCAGACTGAGATCTTCTCAGTCGAAGAGAAAATTTATTTAATATCCTGTCATATCATTTGTATGTACACATGAATAATATATATATATTTTTTTTTGTAAATTTCTTCACCTGTCCCAGCGTTTCTTTGGCATCTCTGGCATTTACACACACGATACAGCTCCTCCGAACAGGGTGGCATTTTAAAAACGTGACAGTGACCATTTTTGTCAATTAAAACAACAACCCCTTTTACATATTTCGAACCACTTTTCATACATTTATGGTCTTTAGCCTATGGGTCTTCTACTGTATTGAAACACATTACAACAACCCCTTTTACATATTTCGAACCACTTTTCATACATTTATGGTCTTTAGCCTATGGGTCTTCTACTGTATTGAAACTACAACTCCCACTATACCACACCAGGTTACCAAACTGATGTACACCTGGTGTTAACTCTTACGTCTCCGTCTCGTCAGGTAGGACGCCGGAATCTGGGGTTTATAACAGTAAATAGTTTATTATAAAATATTTCCTGTAAACAAATAATAAATTGATAACAATTCGTCGAAGTGCAATACAGTTCAAAAAAATGTTGTAGCCTACACGTCATCACTGCAGAGGTCTCTGTGCCAATGTGATCACATGAACATGAACCTGCAAGGTAAAACAGGAGTGGGGTGTACGAGCCCGCGTACAAAAATTCAAGTTTTAACACAAAAGTAGATAATGAGATTTTTCTCTCTTCAACTCCAAACCAACCGGTTGCGATCAGACACAGAGGAGGCACGAAGTCGCTGACTGCCGATAAATCCTTGCACGAAACGTTCCGATGTCTCAACACCACGTTCAAGTCCAGCTTATTAAGGCATAAATTAGAAATGAAAATCTGAGTTCTAGATCCGTTTAAATCCATTTCAAAGAAAGTCAAGTATTTCCTCCAGGGTCCGGCCACCTCTTCTCAGCTTTTCAGAGGACGGATAAGTCATGGCAGGATTTGGATTTCTGCTTGAACGCCATCTTCTTGTTATTTTTGGCTACGATCTTCCCCAGGAATCTCTTGGCTTTTTTCCCTATGCTTTCCCTCCTTTTGCTGCTGGCCATTCTCCTTGCATTGTCTTCCTTGCTGTCTTTGCGGAGTCTGATCTGACGCACGATACCCTCGAAAAGGTCCTTGACGTTGTGGTGGAGGGCGGACGAGGTTTCGATAAACTTGCAATCAAATACCACAGCGCACGCTCGACCCTCTGGAGGAAGAAATAAGAAGGAATGTTAAAAAAAAAAAAAGCAGGAAAGACCACCACGGTCTGAGTATGAACTGGATGAGTTATAAGAATCCCCTTTAAGTAATGAATAATGGCTTTATTACTGCACAGCCCCTCTTATCTGACCATCTATGCTCACCTTCTACAGAGACCTCCCGTGACCGCACCAGATCGCTCTTATTTCCCACCAGAATAATGGGGATGTCCTCGGACTGCCGAGCTCGGCGCAGCTGGATTCTGAGCTCGGACGCTTTCTCGAAGCTGGCTTTGTCTGTCACCGAGTACACGATGACATAAGCGTCTCCCATTTTCATGCACTGATTGTGCAGCCAGTGGTTGTCATCCTAGAAGCGCAAACGTGAAATGTTAATTACCAAGAAATCTGCAGCGATTATCACACATCAGTCACTTAGGGGGTAATTATTTATGCAAATTAGATGCGTGCATTGCAAGCACATTGTCTACGGAGCTTTCATTTTTATTTTTTTTTTTGCATCCGAAGCCTATGATCTATTCTAAAGGGATATTAGATTGCTGGGTCTAATTGATGTCTATGTAAAAAATTGTGCCCCCTGGTGGTCAGTAGTAGAAATTACAATAAGAAAAAATGGGGTATTATTACATATAAAAAGATGTGGCATTTATGGCTCCTGTGAAAGGAGTGATAAAATGTTGGAATTCACTAATGATAAGGAACACAAAGCCTAACTCACATCCTATGTATAATATACAGTTACAGTTTGCATTATACTCCAGAGCTGAATTTACAATTCTGCTGGCGTTTAAAAAAAAACACATAACATATTAGTTCTTGGATTGGACGTCCAGCGCTTGGTGTTTCCAGAATGCAAGCGCTGGGTAGGCACCGAACTAGCAGGGGATGCTGGAAGATTTCAGCTCTGAAGCTGCAGCACTGAGAGTTCAGCTCTGAAGTATAATATGTACTGTAATTGCATTTACTAAGTGACTTTTTTTCTGTGGATTCTGTAGGATTCACCTGAGATGTGAAGGAAATAGAAGGCGGTAACAAACCTGCTCCCAAATATCGAAGACTAAGAGACTCGCTTCTTCCCCGTCTACCACAATCGATCTGTCATATGTGTTTCCTTGAAAAAAAATGAAAATGTTTTGATCAGAGAAATATATTAAAAAAAAATTGACATTCAAAAATAGAAAAAAATTACATCTGTACATAATGAGGGTTATTTCTGGAGTGCGGAGGGTTAAAGTATTGTGCTAAGTAACAAACGGCTGAAATTTCCAATCAATTGTATCTAAATATAACCGGAATCAGGAAGGATTGTGTCATCTCGTCAAGAAGGGAGCGCTAATTCCACTAAATGAATATTCTGCACGTCGGGAGCTCACGGCAAGATCCATCCAATATTCCTACACTGAGCAAGTATCCAGCATTGTGGGCCTGTGATGCACCCCGAGGGCGAATCTAATGCCAAACCCTGCGGAAAGGATGAACGGACCCTGGGGGTCTACATATAGCACCCCAACACCGAGAGCACACAGCCCGGCCGTCTGAGCATCCGAGATGCAGCAGAGGTGGCACTACTTCTACAGGGGCAATTACCATAGGGCACCACAGAGGACATTATTATAGGGGACTGCGGAGGACATTATATAGGGAACCGAACCGCAGAGGACATTATTACAGGGCATCGCACAGGATATTACATAGAGCACCGCAGAGGACCTTATACATGTCCCTAGGAAGCATTATTATAGGGCACCACGGAGGACATTATATAGGGAACCGAACCGCAGAGGACATTATTACAGGGCATCGCCTGGGACATTCTACAGAGGCATCGCAGAGGATATTCCATAGAGCACCGCGGAGGACCTTATACATGTCCCTAGGAAGGACATTATATAGGCACCTCGGAGGACATTATATAGGGAACCAAACCGCAGAGGACGTTATTGCAGGGCATCGCCTGGGACATTCTACAGAGGCATCGCAGAGGATCTTATACATGTCCCTAGGAAGGACATTATATAGGCACCTCGGAGGACATTATTATAGGGGATGGCGGACGACATTATTATAGGGCATCCACATCAGAGCCACGTTGTCACCTCCGAGAGACTTTACCCCCCACATAAATAATTGACAAGCATCATCCCTAGTTCTCAAATGGATGATCCCAGAGAACAAAGGCTCACACACTTCACTTCCTTGGAACCTTTTTGCATGCACATTTTGGGTGAAGTCTTGTAGTCAAATTTTGTTTTTGGTGGCTTACCTGCCTCCTCTACATCCTGCAGATCCTCCACTCCACCGAAAATCCTAGCCAAGCTGGACTTGCCCACCCCGTGTTCCCCCAGCAGGATGACTTTAAAGAGCTGCTCTTCAGAGTCGCTTCCAGAGGAGATGACCGAGTCGGAGGAATCGGAGGTCCAGCTCTCTCGCTGCTCATCTCCGGGGTTGTAGGAGGGGCAGCGCACCAATTTGGCCAGTTCGCTGGCTTTAGAGCCTCCGTGTAACTCCTTGTCGTCCACCGGCATGCTCCTCCGGTGGAGCTGCTGGTGCACCGCGAATGGCATGCTCCCTCGTCTCTTCTCCAGGCTCTTGATCCGGTCACTGCGGTTCAGGGTCATGTCTTAAAGGGAAAGAAGAGGACAGTTACGAATGTTCTAGGCAGTCGTATAATTCCGCATTAACCCCTTCATGGATTCATTGTTACGATATCACCCAGTTGAGCTTTGTGCTACTTTTCCTTCCACCTACATCATCTGCCATTTAGTTAACCAGTCTCCTGACGTTACATTATTTATAATGTCTATATCTGAAAGCGGAAAGGTTTGCATTGATTTGCATCCTTAATGTTGTGCCGGTCTATGAGCAGCGTGGACGGTTCTGCACAACTTTATCTGTAAAGTATCTTCATGTGAAGGAATAGGCATATATATTGCAATAAATGGCTTACTTACTTTCTGCACTGGGTTCGCGGATGAGTCCCTGCAGTAATCCTAGAGGTTGGACTGAGCTGCGTCTCAGGAATTGCTCCTCTGTTGATCATGCCGGTAGCTGGGCTCTTATGTATGCCTAGGGGGCTAGCACCCTCCGTGACGTCACTGCCAGCCCAGCATATGAGAGCCCTGTACCCTCCCTACTTCCATATTAGTCCACTGTGTGACATCACAGGCTCCCATGCTTAGTCAGGCTCTCCTGCCTTGTGGCACAAAAGGATTGACATGCCAAGACCCTGAACATCTGCCCCCCTCCATAAACTGGCATGCAAATGTGGCCATATCGAAAGGCAATAATAGTAATGTAGTCCAAGACAATGCATTTGGTTGGATTTTTGCACCGACCTCCTGCAATCATATTAACCCTTTGTAACAACTGATCATACGTTTTTGGATTATTAATTAATTGGGGGATGCAGTAATGAGTTGTCTCTTGATTGACAGTGATCCAGCTATCACATTAACTCCTTTTTCGTTTTAGCAGTTTGCAAATGCTGAACGACTAATTTTTCGAGCAGGTTGCATTACAGATGCCTCGTCTGTGCAGGGAGTAGAATGTGACTCCATTAGTAGCACAGACAGTGACGTTGTCCCGGATTGGGTTACAGCTGAGCCAAATGCAGAAGCTGGAAGTCAGACTAGGTGACCAGGCAGTGCCTATAGGTTGGATGCGGTATCCCCACAGCTGCCCCGGTGACGTGTCTCCCCCCCCCCCCCCATGACAGGTGCAGCTCAGGAAGTGATACTGTATCACTCCAGAAGCTTCTGTCTCCAAAACAAACTGTATCAATGTGATCACCGGCAGGATTCATCCACTGACTGCACACAGCGTGTCAATGTCATGAATTCACAGGGTGCCTGGGGTGTGTGAGACCACCACTCCATGAATGAGGGACCCCAGAGGTTACAGGGGGAATTTAGAGCTTAATATCACTGCCATCTGCAAGTCCCAGAAGGTGGTGGAGAATGCGGGCACGCGTGGAAATGATGATTAATTACTTTACATTTCAAATGCATCCAAAATTAAAAAATGAAGCAACTTATTGATTAAAAACCTATTCACACTCTATGTACTCAGCTTCTGCACTAAACATCTCCATAGGAATAGACTACAAATATAAGATCTTGTGAAGGGGCCGGGCGGACGTCAACATCGACATATAATTCATATTTCTGTTGACCAGTCAATAAATGTGTGTGATTAAATGATCCGCAAGAAATAGTAGCTGTCTGTCATGTAGACAGAATAATGTGTAGTCGTGATTTCCTCTGTCCACAACCAACTTTTACATAGGGGCAGTATTATCGTAGTTATATTCTTGTACATAGGAGCAGTATTATAGTAGTTATATTCTTATACATAGGGGGCAGTATTATAGTAGTTATATTCTTGTACATAGGAGCAGTATTATAGTAGTTATATTATTGTACAAAGGGGCAGTATTATAGTAGTTATATTCTTGTACATAGGAGCAGTATTATAGTAGTTATATTCTTGTACATAGGAGCAGTATTATAGTAGTTATATTCTTGTACATAGGGGCAGTATTATAGTAGTTATATTCTTATACATAAGGAGAGTATGATAGTAGTTATATTCGTGTACATAGGGAGCAGTATTATAGTAGTTATATTCTTGTACATAGGGGCAGTATTATAGTAGTTATATTCTTGTACATAGGGGGCAGTATTATAGTAGTTTTATTCTTGTACATAGGGGCAGTATTATAGTAGTTATATTCTTGTACATAGGGGCAGTATTATAGTAGTTATATTCTTGTACATAGGAGCAGTATTATAGTAGTTATATTCTTGTACATAGGGGGCAGTATTATAGCAGTTATATTCTTGTACATAGGGGCAGTATTATAGTAGTTATATTCTTGTACATAGGGGGCAGTATTATAGTAGTTATATTCTTGTACATAGGGGGCAGTATTATAGTAGTTATATTCTTGTACATAGGGGCAGTATTATAGCAGTTATATTCTTGTACATAGGGGCAGTATTATAGTAGTTATATTCTTGTACATAGGGGCAGTATTATAGTAGTTATATTCTTGTATATAGGGGGCAGTATTATAGTAGTTATATTCTTGTACATAGGGGCAGTATTATAGTAGTTATATTCTTGTTCATGGGGGCAGTATTATAGTAGTTATATTCTTGTACATAGGGGCAGTATTATAGTAGTTATATTCTTGTTCATGGGGGTAGTATTATAGTAGTTATATTCTTGTACATAGGGACAGTATTATAGTAGTTATATTCTTGCACATAGGGGCAGTATTATAGTAGTTATATTCTTGTGCATAGGGGCAGTATTATAGTAGTTATATTCTTATACATAGGATCAGTATTATAGTAGTTATATTCTTGTACATAGGGGCAGTATTATAGTAGTTATATTCTTGTACATAGGGGCAGTGTTATAGTAGTTATATTCTTGAACATGGGGGCAGTATTATAGTAGTTATATTCTTGTACATATCAATACAAAAAGGGTGGGGGAACAAGAGGCGCAATAGTGCCCTATCACTAGTGACACTACAATGTGAGTGGTGTAATGCAGTTCCACTCACCTATTCCAGTTGTGTGACCCACAACTGGCTTGAAGACATAACACAGTATCAGCTGCTGCAGGACTTCCACCGACCACTCCAATGTGGAAAAACTGCCAGAAAATATGGGAAGCAAGGTGTGCCACAGTCCGCGCTGCTGAGTCCACAAAATCACCTGGGATGCAAGATGTTGTAACAAAGTACTTCTTTATTCCTTCCTACGCGTTTCGGCGCCCTTCCTGGCACCTTCCTGAGGGATATAGTATTATAGTAGTTATATTCTTGCACATAGGGGCAGTATTATAGTAGTTATATTCTTGTACATGGGGGCAGTATTATAGTAGTTATATTATTGTACATAGGGGCAGTATTATAGTAGTTATATTCTTATACATGGGGCAGTTGTTATGAATGAGTCACCGTAGGAGGCAAAAGCAGAAATACAAGCTAAGTCCAGAAACCCAGAGAAGTTGGCAACTATCAGATTGCAGACCCCTGAACCTATCAACACAACTAGCAGTAGCCGTGAGGGGTTCCTACGATGCCCTAGACCCCTCGATCACAGCCAGAGAAATACATAGGCCTAAAGAAAGAAAGGGGAAATCTAAACTGCCCCAGAGCAGACCCCAAAGCAATAGGCAGCCCCCAACATATAATGACGGTGAAGCAAGATGAAAATACTAACACAGACAGAAAGATAGACTGAGCAATGACGGGGCCCCAAAACTACCTAGATAGCAAAGGACAGGAAGGCTGCTGTCTGCAATCTGCCAAAACCCTATCAAAGACATAAGCCCACCAGCTGATATGAAAAAAAGCCCTGAAGCAGCTAGGCTTCAAAAACTGAATCAGCACTCAGGTAATTTCAGAAGACAGAGCTAAATGAATTCAGCACACCCCAGCAGGGAATGGCAGAAATCCAGAAAAACAAAGCAAAAACAAAGTCAAAGCACAAAAGCAAAAGGCCGAGCAGCAAACTTAGCTTTGGAGGAGCAGGAATTCAGACTGGTCTCCAAGGATCCCACAGAGAAATCACCCACAGGGCAGAAGGGCGTCGGCAGCATTATATCCAGTCCGTAACTCCACTCAGCCAGTCACAATCATCAGCCTCAGGTGTTTGACAATCAGGCTCACTACCTTCTTTTACCAGAAGAGGGAGTTCCTCGGGCCTCAGTAATGAAGGGGAAAATGAACTCACAACAGTACCTCCCCCTTGAGGAGGGGTCACCGAACCCTCAACTATGCCACCAGGACGATCAGGGTGAGCCCGATGAAAGGCACGCACCAATCGTTTGGCATGAATATCAGAGGCGGAGACCCAGGAATTATCCTCCTGACCATAACCCTTCCACTTAACCAAATACTGGAGTCTCCGTCTAGCCAGACGGGAATCCAGTACTTTCTCTACCTCATACTCCATGTTACCTTCAACCAATACAGGGTCTGGAGGTGCCACCCCCGGAACAACAGGTTCAACAAACCTCTTCAACAAAGATTTATGGAACACATTATGGATTTTAAATGTGACAGGAAGAGCTAAACGAAAAGAGACTGGATTAATAATCTCCACAATCTTGTAAGGTCCAATAAATCTAGGCTTAAACTTAGGAGAAGCCACCTTCATAGCAATATTTTTTGATGATAACCACACCATATCACCAACCTTAAACTGGGGACCAATGGTCCTATGTCGGTTGGAAAACCGCTGGGCCTTCTCCTGGGAGAGAGATAACTTATCCACCACTTGGTCCCAGATCTGGTGCATTCTCTCCACCACAGTGTCAACAACTGGGCAGGCAGAGGGCTCCACCTGCCCTGAAGAAAATCGAGGATGAAACCCAAAGTTACAAAAAAAAGGTGACATCAAAGTGGCAGAACTAGCTCTATTATTCAAAGCAAATTCGGCCAAGGGCAAAAATGAAACCCAATCATCCTGATCAGCAGAAATGAAACATCTCAAATATGACTCCAAGGTCTGGTTTGTTCTCTCTGTCTGCCCATTGGTCTGAGGGTGAAAAGCAGAGGAGAAGGACAAGTGAATTCCCAGCCTGGAACAGAAAGTTCTCCAAAATCTAGACACAAACTGCACTCCTCTGTCAGATACAATGTTCTCAGGAATCCCGTGCAAACGAACCACCTGTTGTAAAAACAGGGGCACCAACTCAGAGGAAGACGGCAACTTAGGGAGTGGTACAAGATGAACCATCTTAGAGAACCTATCACAAATCACCCAAATAACAGTCATCCTCTGAGAGACAGGCATATCAGAGATGAAATCCATTGAAATATGGGTCCATGGCCTTTTGGTGACAGGCAAAGGCATCAACAACCCACTAGAGCGAGAACACGATTTAGACCGCGAGCACGTCCCACAGGACTGCACAAAATTCCTGATATCACGAGACAAGGAGGGCCACCAAAAAAACCGACTCACCAGATCTCTAGTACCAAAAATACCTGGATGACCAGCCAAAGCAGAGCAATGAACTTCAGACATCACTCTCTTCTTCCACTGGTCAGGAACATACAACTTTGCACTGGGACAACGCTCAGGTTTGTCCTCCTGGAACTCTTCCAGAGCACGTCTCAAATCGGGCGAGATGGCAGAAAGAACTACCCCTTCGCCTAAGATGGTAGCAGGCTTGGTCACCACAGGAGAATCAGCAAGGAAGCTCCTAGAGAGGGCGTCTGCCTTGACATTCTTTGTTCCAGGAAGAAAAGAAACCACAAAATCAAAACGTGTAAAAAAACAAGGCCCACCTAGCCTGTCTAGGGTTCAAGCGCTTAGCCGACTCTAGGTAAATCAAATTCTTGTGGTCAGTGAGGACCACGACTTGATGCTTAGCTCCCTCCAGCCAATGTCTCCACTCCTCAAATGCCCATTTCATGGCCAACAGTTCCCTATTCCCCACATCATAGTTACGTTCAGATGGAGAGAACTTTCGGGAAAAGAAAGCACAGGGATTCATTTTGGATGTTACAGGATCCTTTTGGGACAAAACAGCTCCTGCACCAATCTCAGAAGCATCCACCTCTACCTGGAATGGAAGTGAGACATCAGGTTGCCGCAAAACCGGGGCGGAGGTGAATCTTCGCTTCAACTCCTGAAAGGAAGAAACAGCCTCCGGAGACCCGCAGGGCAGAAGGGCGTCGGCAGCATTATTTCCAGTCCGTAACTCCACCCAGCCAGTCGCAATCATCAGCCTCAGGTGTTTGACAATCAGGCTCACTACCTTCTTTTACCAGAAGAGGGAGTTCCTCGGGCCTCAGTAATGAAGAGGAAAATGAACTCACAACAGGCAGTATTATAGTAGTTATATTCTTGTACATAGGGGCAGTATTATAGTAGTTATATTCTTGTACATAGGAGCAGTATTATAGTAGTTATATTCTTGTACATAGGGAGCAGTATTATAGTAGTTATATTCTTGTACATAGGGGGCAGTATTATAGCAGTTATATTCTTGTACATAGGGGCAGTATTATAGTAGTTATATTCTTGTACATAGGGGGCAGTATTATAGTAGTTATATTCTTGTACATAGGGGCAGTATTATAGTAGTTATATTCTTGTACATAGGGGCAGTATTATAGTAGTTATATTCTTGTTCATGGGGGCAGTATTATAGTAGTTATATTTTTGTACATAGGTGCAGTATTATTGTAGTTATATTCTTGCACATAGGGGCAGTATTATAGTAGTTATATTCTTGCACATAGGGGCAGTAGTATAGTAGTTATATTCTTGCACATAGGGGCAGTATTATAGTAGTTATTTTCTTGTACATAGGGGCAGTATTATAGTAGTTATATTCTTGTACATAGGGGGCTGTATTATAGTAGTTATATTCTTGTACATAGGGGCAGTATTATAGTAGTTATATTCTTGTACATAGGGGCAGTATTATAGTAGTTATATTCTTGTACATAGGAGGCAGTATTATAGTAGTTATATTCTTGTACATAGGGGGCAGTATTATAGTAGTTATATTCTTGTACATAGGGGCAGTATTATAGTAGTTATATTCTTGTACATAGGGGCAGTATTATAGTAGTTATATTCTTGTACATAGGGGGCAGTATTATAGTAGTTATATTCTTGTACATAGGGGCAGTATTATAGTAGTTATATTCTTGTACATAGGGGCAGTATTATAGTAGTTATATTCTTGTACATAGGGGCAGTATTATAGTAGTTATATTCTTGTACATAGGGGGCAGTATTATAGTAGTTATATTCTTGTACATAGGGACAGTATTATAGTAGTTATATTCTTGTACATAGGGGCAGTATTATAGTAGTTATATTCTTGTACATAGGGACAGTATTATAGTAGTTATATTCTTGTACATAGGGGGCAGTATTATAGTAGTTATATTCTTGTACATAGGGGCAGTATTATAGTAGTTATATTCTTGTACATAGGGGCAGTATTATAGTAGTTATATTCTTGTACATAGGGGGCAGTATTATAGTAGTTATATTCTTGTACATAGGGGGCAGTATTATAGTAGTTATATTCTTGTACATAGGGGCAGTATTATAGTAGTTATATTCTTGTACATAGGGGCAGTATTATAGTAGTTATATTCTTGTTCATGGGGGCAGTATTATAGTAGTTATATTATTATGCTTTCTCTGATAGAGAGTCAATGTGAACTTATCATCACACATCATTATCTCTGAGGGTATGTGCACATGCTGTGAATTCTGCTGCGTTTCCGCATCGTTTTTGGCCCTGCGGAAACGCAGCAGATTTTGCTGCATTGTACAGTACCTTTATTTCCTATGGAAATAAAAAAACGCAGTGCACATGCTGGGGATTTTTCCGCGCGGTTTTGCTGCTTTTCACAATCCGCAGCATGTCAATTGTTTGGTGCAGAAACGCTGCAGTTTTACACCTCATCCGTTATGAGGTGTAATACCGCAGATAAACCGCAGGACTTTTGTCCTGCGGATTTGTATGCGGTTTTCAATACAAAAATCCGCAGAGGCCAAAAACTACGTGTGCACAAAGCCTTAAAGAAATCATCCTTGTCACAGCTCAGGATTTGGTTTCATGTAACCTGTTTCCACAGGCAATTGTTACTAATAGATTATGACTTAGAGGTAACCTTATCTTATCCAGTTCCTTTGGACACTGATGACAGTGGGGTGTGAGGTTACCATATTGTTGCACAAATCAATATTGGATAAAAACACACTGTAGCTCTGGAATAGCAATGTTGTATTGAAATGCTAAGGTCCTCTGCTTAGATCAGGGGTGCACAGCATTTTTTGGTCCAAAGGCCACGTTGCCATACTGAATCAATACTAAAGGTTTTAAAAAAATTTAAAGGGGTACCTACATGAATACATCACCAGAACTTCCATCAGTACATTAATACATCACCAGAACCAAGTTTTAAGTATTTGGGGAGGAATCACAGTGTTTCTGCTCAGTTTCAGCTAGAAAGAAATCGGTGTGTACACACTCTGAGTTAAAATGAGTTTTTGGAGCAAAACTTTAGCACATCCTCCTCATAAAAATACTAAAAACTTAGAGATTTGAGATAAAGTTTACACATAGCCATGAAGTGCATTATGGATTGCTACATGTGTAGAAGATCAGAACCAGAATCAGTACATGAATGCAGCATCAGGACCGCCATCAGTACATGAATGCAGCACCAGAACCACCATGAGAACATGGATGCAGAACATGAATCATTACATGAATGTGGCATCAGAGTCCCCTTCAGTACAAGTAATGTAAAGTATTGTGGCGTAATTATTGGAGCCAGAACCGTACCGCTTCCAGAGGATACCATTCAGCCAGAGGTGACTGAATGGCTCGATTTCAGTACTCATTCTGGCACGTTTCATGCTCTTCAAGAAAGTTTCTGAGCTCCCGAGCCGCTCCTCATCAGCACTTTGAGGCTTAGCCACAAGGATATGACCAGAAAGAGTTGCTAGATTTTTGTAGTTTGCTGAAGATGCAAAATATTTCACTTTTTCTGCAAGTATGTCTATATTTTGCAATCCCTTAAGATCTTGATGCTCAAGGTCTATTTCTGATAGATCGAGATCACTTCCATTGGGATTGAATACCATATACTAATGCATCCTTGTAAACATTGCAAAATGGCTTTACAATATCTATCATCGTTTCATCTAGATTTAAACTCGCTTAATAAAGCTATGAGGCCCTCCTTCACCCTACACGAATATGGCGATAAAGTCCCTCTTGTTATGAATGAGTCACCGTAGGAGGCAAAAACAGAAATACTAGCTAAGTCCAGAAAACCAGAGAAGTTGGCAGCTATCGGATTGCAGACCCCTGAACCTATCAACAACAACTAGCAGTAGCCGTGGGGGTTTCCTACGGTGCCCTAGACCCGTCGATCACAGCCGGAGAACTACATAGCCTAAAGACAGAAAGGGAAATCTAAACTGCCCCAGAGCAGACCCCAAAGCAATAGGCAGCCCCCAACATATAATGACGGTGAAGCAAGATGAAAAAACACTCACACAGATAGAAAGATAGACTGAGCAAATTATGGGGCCCAAGCTAACTAGATAGGACAGGATAGAAAAGCTGCTGTCTGTAATCCGCCAAAACCCTATCAAAACAAGAGCCAACAGCTGATAGGGAAAAAAGCCCTGAAGACGCTAGGCTTCAAAAAGACTATATCAGTACTCAGGTATTTTCTGAAGACAGAGCAAAAAGGAATTCAGCTCACCCCAGCAGGGAATGGCAGAAATCAAGGAAAACAAAACCAAAACACAAATGCAAAAAGTAGAGCAGAAAACTTAGCTTTTGAGGAGCAGGAATCAGACTGGTCTCCTAGAATCCCTCAGAGAGATCACCAGCAAGGCAGAAGGGCGTTGGCTGCCTTATATCCAGTCAGTAATTCCCGTCACCCAGTCATCATCATCCTGCCCAGGTGCTTGGTAATCAGCCTCACTACCTTCCTTCACCTGAAGAGGGAGTTCATCAGACCTCAATGGTGATGGGGAAAATGAACTCACAACACCCTCTTATCAGTAACATAGATATTGTGTTTAATACTTTTTGGTGGTGATGATCCTGAGCCGCAACGAGATCCAGAAGTCAGATCAGCGCTCTTCAGCTTTCTCATGGGTGTACAGTAATGCTTTCTGCGAGTGTCGATGTCCAACCTCCCAAGATGAGATCTTCAAGCAAAGATGATAGTTTTGACTTACATAGTAACATAGGCCGAAAAAATACATTATTCCATCCAGTTCAGCCTATAAAATTCTTCACTGATTCAGTCAATCTAGCCATGTCAACAATATTGGTAGAATTTGACTGAAGTGCTTACTGATACCTGCTGAGGACTGACAGTACATTGGCCAGAAATGCCAAGAATCTCAAGTTATCCTTCGCTCAGAGAGACTTCAGGTGACCATAGCAAGAGTTATCGGCATGTTTTTTTTGCCAAGACGGTTGCACAGCCTCCACCAGTGCATATGGAAATTCAGTCCAGGGAACCTCCAACATTTCATGAAGATGGACTAAATCAATATTATTCTCCTTAGCTTTCATGTGCTGTTCCCTGGTTCTGAGTCCAGACATGTGGAAAAAAACCTGCAAATTACTAGAGCACAGTGTGCATCGTATAGCAGCCAAACCGATTTGTGCAGTAATAAAAATTGCTTAACCAAAACCCTGATGTCAGCCATATCGTCCTTAGGTGGTTGAGATGAGGTGAATGGTGCCATCTCTGCATGGCACTGCTGTACATTTGACACAAGGTATAAAAAAATGTTAACATTGAGGATTTTTTTGCATCACAAGGTAAAAGAGCCACATAACCAGACTGTCACAAGGGTATCACATCCCCCTGGAAGATCTGGAGTTACATGGTGACATTGGGTTATGAATCACAGGTCTTCTTTAGAGAGAGTGTGATTTGTGTCCCATTTTAAATTAATTTAGTTTATCCTGGTGCTGAAGAGGTTAACAACCCTTTCTATGCTGGTCAGAAACATGCAGCTCCATTTCATCTATTTCTGATCTGGTCATTACCTCTTCCTGTATAAACTGATTAGACCTTCTTGTCCCTACCGGTGAAAGATTTGTCTTCCTGTGCTGTGTGCTAAAGCTAAGTGGTTAGAGTGGAGTTGTTGTTGTAGTGTTTTGTGGTTTGCTTTTGTAGGTGTGTGTTTATCTCGTGGTCCCAGTTCC
This sequence comes from Dendrobates tinctorius, assembly GCF_039654945.1. Classification (NCBI taxonomy): domain Eukaryota; kingdom Metazoa; phylum Chordata; class Amphibia; order Anura; family Dendrobatidae; genus Dendrobates; species Dendrobates tinctorius. The sequence continues at coordinate 4,804,451 of NW_027361881.1, read as the reverse complement.
CATTTAGTGCATTCCTTCCTGTCCCTTTCCTCCTCCCTATAGTTGGTTAGCGCTTTTGTATAATAGAGGTTTTCTGTTATCCCTGTTTTGTCTTGTCTGGTTTACATTACATTTCTGCCCATGCCTCTTGGAGTGAGGGAGGGGACAGATCAGGGTTTATCAGGAGCATAGTAAGGTTGGTGACACGGGCATCCCTACCTTCAAGAGTACCTCTGGACAGGAATAGTTAGGGTCCCAGCTCCATGGACATTTTGAGGCCCCCCTTCCTTACCAAAGATCGTCACAGCATGACACTGCCACTGTGGATCCTGAAAAGAAGAACAGTGATTAACAGATTGATTAAAAGGTTATTCCAATCATTAAAACTTATCACCTATCCAACTTGGAAAAAGTGCCACCAACACTGCATTTACAGGGGGCATTTTAAAGATTTGTTATTGGGATCTGTGGGGGTCTCAGTGGTCAGCTGTCCATCAATCGGCAAACTATCAGCTCGTCTTTGGAGAGGTGATAATCATTAACAGTAGGAATAATTTTTTTAACAACAGGTCTAATCTGCTGAACAACTGTGGCACATCTGAGGCAGGAATAGTAGTGTCAGTCTTGGCTTTCACTCCCGGTAATACAGGTTGGATTTAATGCAATGTTCGAACCTACCCCCAAAGTAAAAAGGAATAATTCAAAGCCAAAAAAGCTTGGTTTGCAGATAGTAGCAGAGTCAGGTTCACTTTCCTAGATTATAAGGTGTAAATAGGTGGTTGTGATGTGATCCTTTATATATCTTGGTTACACGGTTAGAGTGGCTTCCCAGACATGAAAAACAGAAATAATACAGGAGACCGTGGAGGAAAAACAGAAATAGTTCATAACAAAGAGGCAACACGCTTGATAGTGTGAGTCTCACAAGAAGCAATAAACGTGACAGTTTCAGTGACTTCACAAGAGGCCACAGCTTCCATAGAGATAGATGGTTGGCAGTCACAACAGTGGTGACCTTTCCGTTGTAACACTGTCTTTAGCTGGCCGGGAATGTTTACTCCAGCACAGTCTCTACATCATTCTTAATGCTCCAGTATCAGCAATTGTCATTGGTGTGGAAACTTTTCGCTCCTGGGGACAGTGTAATGGCGATGGTGCAGGACAGAGCTTACATTTAGCTCCTCTGTGACTCTCTCTAAGCCCTGGGGAAGTGCACAATGTGTAACTGCTTCCCACTTAATAGCCATCTGTGCCGCAGACACTTTCTCCTCTTTTTCTGCCCGGCGTCTCTGTGCTTATTCTTATTTCCGAACTAATTGCAGCCTTCTTACAAGACTAATTCACCTTTGAAGACTTCTCATGTTAATATTTTAAGCTTCCTGTCCTATTACTAGAGGATGAGATTGTGACTGGTGCTATGTGATGGCTTTGGACTGATACAATATTTTGCCAGTTTGGTGCTGAACTTTTAAGTCCTGACTGCTATTTTTAATATTCATTTAAAGGGGTCGTCCTGAGCTAAAATATATATATTTTTTTTAGGTATGAATGGTTTTAATAAATGGAGGCGTGGTCACCTTCCAGTGCCCCAGCGGATCCAGGACAGGCTGCTCCAAGAGCGATGTCCGCTCTCATTGGAGGACCACTGCAGCCTTTGACTGGCTGCAGCATCGGATAGTTCACTGGCAACTTGTTCTTCTGGTCACCTGATTGGCTGCAGTGGTCCTGTGACTATTGAACAGAGCAGACATCGCTTGTGGAGCAGCCTGCACTGGATCCATAGGGGGCACCGGATGTTGACTATGCCTCCGTTTATTTGTTTTTTTTCTTTCAGCTATCAAGAAAATCTGTAATACTTAATATAAGCACATGGATCGACGATGTAGAAATGTCTTCCTATTTTTCCTGGGTCATCAATATCAGAACAGTGATAGCCCCCGATACCTGGCGCCCCCGCAGCCCAGCTGTTCCCGACAGCGCCACTCACTGTCCAGTGGCCGTTTCCAAGTTCTACAGCTCCAATCATTCACTTGAGTAGTCCAAAGGATAAAGCCATTAATAACAGACTCCTGGACGACCCTTTAATGAGGGAGATCGCTGCTGTGTGAAGTGCAGCAATACTTCTATCCATAATTCAGCAGAATTTGCAGCAGCCGATATTATGTCATTAAATGAATCGATCCTGAATAAACGGAGCCTGTGATCCATGTTCTACACTCCAGTGAAAGGGTTAACATCGCTCCCTCCATTTAGTCAGGAATCTCTCTCTCTACATTATAACAATGAACCTCCTCTGATCTGATGACGTCGTCTGCTGGCAATGGCCATATAAGTGCAGGATTCTCCTGGAACTGGGGAACCCCACTATATGGCCATACCGTGTGCTGCATACCCGCTGCCTCCGGGGATGAGGACTTGGGGGGTCCGCGCTTCTGCTGCTCTTAGACATTTAATGCAACTGCACCAAGGCAATGCAATGGGAATATATTATTATAGGGCCACCTGGTGGTCAGGGACTGATGTGCGCTAAATTCTGCACCAGTTCTACTCTTCAGGGCAACTCCAGCTTTCTAACGGTCAATGAAATGTATTGCATGTCTCCTGAAACTTTGTAAGGTTATGGAAGGAATACGTCATGGGCCCGTTCTTGTATTCACCACATGTATTTAAACATATAAAAGAGATTTCCTCGAAGTGATCTCATTACCTTAATATACATATATATCGGGGTATATATATGTACAGAGGCTGCTGATTGCATCTTTCACTCAGCCTACAAGATCATCATTCTCGGCAGCACATTGTCCTATGTAAGCAGGACCTGCGCTGCCGAGAACAATGGCAACCTGTACGCATGGAGCAATCTATTCTCTGGACATTGTTGTGGTCCTTTCTTTTTATTTTGCTTTTCATGTCCTCGCTTGTTTGCTTGTATATGTTCACCATCATGAGCAGGATTTGGGGTTTCCAGATATTTTCATCCGATTCATAAATTACGACTCTTTAAAAAGTTGCAAATTGACGGCTGGAATATCTTGTGCAAATGTTGCCACTTTCTGCAAAATATGCAACTTTTTGCATTAAAAAGTTGCAAAACCGGTTAGACTAAGCATTTTTTGTTGTATTTTGTGCGCCATTTTTTAAAGAATTTTGTGCAAAAAAAGTCAACAAATTACCACAAGACAGAAAAAATTGTAAATGTATGTTTGGCCTTGATTTTTTAGAGAAACATTTTCCATGCACTTGTGGGTGTCACTATTCTCAGCATCGCAGCAGAAAACTGATCCCTTTTTGTGCCAGGGAGCATTTTCGGGCAATAATAAGACTTTCCGGATCAATACATGGCAACCATTAGACAGCTCGATTACTGGAAGTGATTCTTTCTATATACTGGGGGATATATGATACGTACATGGGATATCTATACAGAGGAGAATCCGCGCTTGCAGCAGTAAAAGGTCATGACGCATTTCTACCTAATGAGGGAGAAATCCCAGTGCTCGGGAATAGACTTACCGGAGGAGATGCCGATATTATGTGTCGTCCGTCGGGGATTTTTATAAGGCTTTTTTTAGAACGCTGTTATTTTTATGTCGGCTAAATTAGTCTCCTTCACTTAAGTCCTATAAAAGTTTAATGTATCTACCCTGGAAAGTATCGACTGAAATTAAAGAGCTGCACAGATAAGCATCGAGGAGGCTGGAAGGTCACTAGGACGCCTTTGGAGAGGTCATTGGGAAGTTGGAAGCAATGGCTCCTACTATCCGTTATCTCATATTGAGGCCCTAAAATATGGGTAAGAATGATGCTACAAATGTATTAAGAGCATAGCTCCCAAGCGTCCTGGAGTCTGCGGGGTTGAATTTGTGCCAATTTGAGAGCTCAGTCCCACCGTCTCGGTACATCAGAGCTTTGCCCCGGTTCCTACTCCCCTCTCTCTTACTTATTCATTGCTCCCTAGTTCCTCCTTCCCAGGGAGCAGGGACACACATCTCTTTTCAGTGCATAAATTAAATTAAACTATTCTCTTCTTGTCTTGTGATCTGCTCTCCCCAGGACGTAAACCGACTATTTCATGTTTGCGGATAACAGCTCTGGCGATGAGCCACAGCCCACAAACATGTAGATAGGAAAATTTGGTAATCTTGAGCTGAATTGCAGGCAGTGAACCTAGAAGCAGATTGTACATGTACATAGAAATACACTGCTGTATACAATGTATATCTATGTATTTGTATTGTACAGGTGAAAGTCATTTTTTTTCCTCCTAAAAAATAATGAAAATCAGTTATAAAAATAGTAATTTTCTATTTTTTTGTGAGTCTCCCCACGACTCAAACCGACAACCTCAATAATTGCAGCCAGGTGCTAAAGCCACCAGGCACCACTGATCTAGATGTCGCACCAGAGTGCCATGAATCGATCTGCTATTCTCTAGTCAAAGCTGTCCTGAATACAGCGGACAGTCCTGGATTTGGGTCTACTCCCTGCAGTCTCGAGCATTTGCTGAATCTTCCTCACGACAACACCCTTCCGAGAAAGTAAAAAATGGTAAATGCGCGTGTATTGGGGTGTGGTAATGAACTATCCTAAAATTTGCTGTTGCATGCTACACATGCCGCATAATTTATCCTTCTTTCAATTCTTAAAAACGTAGGAGGTATGTAAGAGGCCTATGGCTCTTGGCACACTTGTCTCCAGTGTCTTCATTTTTGAGTCTATTTATTTCTTACCATTTTCAAGATCTCTGCTTGCTAACATCAGGGCTGTTCACATCGAATTTCATAATATAAAGGGTAAACTGGGATACATAATGCTTACTTGGAGCAGATATGTGTAGAGTGCACTGCTTAGAAAATAACAATCTGATGTGCTGAACCTAGCAAAGCACCGAAGGCGCACCTATTAATACTATTTACTGGCCCCTCGCTGATACTGTCAGTCAGCAGGAAGATATGCTGGGAAATGTGCAGGGTGCAGCCTCCCTTCATTAACCTGCTAGATATTGATTAATTAGAATGCAGGGAAAGAGGGAATCTCATGGATACATCATCCAGATCACACTAAAGGCCAAAGCATGAGCGAATCACTTCTGTTCCATGCAACAATAAGAACTTTCAAAGAAAGCAATGAGGCGGGAAGAAGCGTCCACTGGTGTAAGATTTACCAAATTCAATAAGAGGCTTCCAGCGAATTTGGCGCATCTCTGAAGTGCTGTGCTCCATCGCAAAAAATGTACAGTTTTACCACAGGCACAAAACTTATAGTGCACACATCTCAATCCAGAAGACAGCCATTCTCCAAGCCTCAAGAATAGGACACTTGCCAAAGATTCTGCAACAGTTCTGCATTTTGTTGTTGGGGCATTGTAGATAACATTAAGGGCAATTTCTTCTCACTCTTTTGGGGTCTTGTGGCTGACAGAGTGTGGGTGTTACTTCCAAGTCCCAGCTCAAGCACTGGGCCTTGTTTCCTTCCAGTAGCCATCTCTCTTTCTGCTAGTCCACCCTAGGTTACTGTGGTAGTCTAGTAAACACCTCTGACATCATTTCCCAAGACCTTGTAAGGGCGGCTGAGGCAGCTATGTACGTTCTTAGTAGTCAGAGAGGATAACCTGCAGTTACAATGAATTTGCAGCTGTCGCGTCTTTCTCTTTAGAAAACTCCTGTCTGCTGCTCAACCTGTAACTACTTCCTAGCTAGAGCCTATGAATCCTGGTGCTCTTGCACTCTCAAGTCTGCTGCTACAAGGATCTGTTAATGGACTCATCTAAGCAAACACTACTGCAGTTATCAGTATATTTGTGATTTTCTATTTGTCTGTTTAATTGTCTCTGCAAGCAAGTCATCAGTTTGCCTTTCCATCACTGCTATCCTGATTAACAATTTTCCTGCTTCAAGTTCCTTATTACATATGTCTATCATTAACCATTTGCTTGCTGCTATTCCACACACCGCTGCTGTTAACCATTTTTCACTGCAAGGCCCAGATTGTCTATACTGTTCCTGCATATATCTGCACACCAGGCTCTACTTCATCTGCCGTTGCCTGCTCCATTTATTTGTCTGTCTCCCTCGGTCGACAAGACAACTGTCAGTGCCCTCTCCACTGCACCATCACCTCTGGACAGCGTTGCTCACCCTAACCTACAGCTTATAGAATCCACCTCGCCAGGTGAACCCATTTCAGCTGGGACCGGAAGACTTGGCTATGATCATTTTTTTGCTCCATTTATGATTTCCTCTCTAATTTTTGTAAACTTCATAAGGTGTTTGGGCATAATATCACCGATATGTGATATTCTCTTCCAATTCCCAACCTCGAATCCCACTTCTTTTGCAGTGTGCCAAGCTGGATGCCCAAGATGCCACCATTTAATCTTTGCAGCACATGTTACTGTCTAGTTCTGCTGATCGGTGCCTTCTGTGCTTTTGTTCCAGCACATTTCTCTGATGTGGAGACTTCTGTCTTTTGTCATACACCTAGGGCCACTGGGTTCCAGTAAGACCTCGCAGCTTCTGGGAATAAGTCCATTGAACTAATCTCTCCTCCTCTCCATTAAACCTGTACTGAGCCCACCGGTAAAGCCACACTCGCTGCTTTGCATGTGAAGCGCTCTGCTTACCTCACTTATATATATAGAGAGTTCAACTTAAATGTTGGAAGTAAACAAAACCCTGCCATGTCGAGATTGACGGACTGCTTCTGGAAATAGCTGCGTTTATGCAAACAGGAAAATACACTTAGAGCCCCCCCAGCATCAGTCATAACCTTGTACTGGTATCTGACGCCGGGTTCTCGGAGGTCTCGCTTCTATTTTCATCATTTTATTATCTCCAGCAAAACTCCTTCCATAAAACACGTTTCCTTTCAACTTGTCAAAAGCCTTTAAGCTAAGTGGCGTTTATCCCAGTGATGTACGAACACACGGAGATGGCGGCGACACGGGGCACAATGCACATCGGAGCAATGCACCGATGAGTCATAGGAAGATGATGTGGCATGATGTGTAATTAAATCCTATTTAACTATCACATCTAATAGCGCCACAAATCAAAGCAGCTCTCGTCTATTCATCCAGGCTGACGCCGTCCACTCCGGCACGGCACTAATGAATCAATCCTGGGCCGAAGAAGGCTTGCAATTCATAGACGTGTTCAGGCGATGATCGGAGATCCACGTGTGCGATGTGCTGCATGTGATATAATGGAGGCTACTCTGCGGAAAGACTAAGGATGTGCACAATGAGCCACACGAGGAGGATGGCGGAGAGGGAAGAGTTCATTGTAATAAATGATAGGCTGTAGAGCTGAAGGTTTAACAAACACAAGCAGTCATCAAAAATGAATCAGAGGCTTGTCATAAAGTGCGTTATGTGCCTCAGTCATAGCTGGTACACTAAGCTACCCCCCCAATCACCAGACCATGCAATATTCAAGGTCCACCCAGTACACAGGACAGGAGGAGCGGTAATGTGCAGTGTATATACAGTGGGGAAAAAAAAGTATTTAGTCAGCCACCAATTGTGCAAGTTCTCCCACTTAAAAAGATGAGAGAGGCCTGTAATTGACATCATGGGTAGCTCACAACTATGAGAGTCACAATGAGAAAGCAAATCCAGAAAATCACCTTGTCTGACTTGGCAAGATTTATTTTGCAAATTATGGTGGAAAATAAGTATTTGGTCATTAACAAAAGTTCATCTCAATATTTTGTTATATATCCTTTGTTGGCAATGACAGAGGTAAAAACGTTTTCTGTAAAGGTACCGTTACATTTAGCGATGCACCAGCGATCCCGACAACGATACGACCCGGTCAGGATCGCTGGTGCATCTCTAAATGGTCACTAGTGAGCTGCCAAACAGGCAGACTCACCAGCGATGCAGCAGCGGTCGGCGATCACTACATACCTGTCAGACGCGGCGATGAAGACGTCCTCCCGCCCGTGTCCACGCGTCGCTCGTCGGCGCCAGCAGGAAGCCCAGCAGGAAGCGGCCGATGAGAAACGGCCCAGGACATTCTCGCGCGATCAGCGATAGCCAGCGGGGGAGCCGGTCAGAGGTAAGTATCACACATAGCTATATCGCTGCTGCGTCACAAAATCGGTGACGCTTAAGCGATATCGCTAGTGATCTCGCTTAGTGTGACGGGGCCTTAAGTCTTCACAAGGTTGGTACGCACTGTTGGTGGTATGTTGGCCCATTCCTCCATCTAGTTCCTCCATGCAGATCTCCTCTAGAGCAGTAATGTTTTGGGCCTGTCGCTGGGCAACACCAGCCACTCCAGGTCCTTCATATGCTTCTTACGAAGCCACTGCTTCGTTGCCCTGGCGGTGTGGTTGGGATCGTTATCATGTATGAAAGACCCATCCACGTTTCTTCTTCAATGCCCTTGCTGATGGAAGAAGGTTTGCGCGCATAATCTCACAATTCATGGCCCCATTCATTCTTTTATGTACACTGGTCCCTTTGCTGAGAAACATCCCCAAAGCATGATGTTGCCACCCCCATGCTTCACAGTAGGTATGGTGTTCTTTGGATGCAACTCAGCATTCTGTCTCCTCCAAACAAGACAAGGTTTTTTTTTACCAAACATTTCTACTTTGGTTTCATCAGACCATATAACATTCTCCCAATACTCTTCTGGATAATCCAAATGCTCTCTAGCAAACTTCTGACGGGTCCGGACATGTTTTGGCTTAAGTAGGGGGCCACGTCTGGCACTGCAGGATCTGAGTCCATGGTGGCGTAGTGTGTTACTGATAGTAGCCTTTGTTACAGTGGTTCCAGCTCTATGCAGATCATTCACTAGGTCCCACCGTGTGGTTCTGGGATGTTTGCTCTCTGTAATTGTGATTATTTTGACCCTACGGGATGAGATCTTGCGTGGAGCCCCAGATCAAGGGAGATTATCAGTGGTCTTGTATGTCTTCCATTTTCTTATTATTGTTCCCACAGTTGATTTCATCACACCAAGTTGCTTGCCTATTGCAGATTCAGTCTTCCCAGCCTGGTGCAGGGCTACAATTTTGTTTCTGGTGTCCTTAGATAGCTCTTTGGTCTTCACCATAGCGGAGTTTGGAGTTTGACTGTGTGAGGTTGTGGACAGGTGTCTTTTATACTAATAAGACTACTTTCACACTTGCGTTAGGAGGCGCAGCGCACGGCAGACGTGCAGCTCCTCCCCCTGCCGCCCCCCCTCTGGTCAGCTCCTCCTATGGGCGCATGACGCTGCATGCGACCTGTGTACCCTATCGTTAGCATTGGGTACGCAGGCCATGCGCTGGTATGATTTTGCCGAGCGCACCAAAATGCAACACGGTGCGTTTGGCGCACGTCGGCGCACCGTCAAAAGGGCGCATGCGCCGTCAAAATCGTACCAGAGCACGGCCTGCATACCCAATGCTATCTATAGGATACGCAGGTAGCATGCAGCGTCATGCGCCCATAGGAGGAGCTGACCGGAGGGAGCGGAGCTGCACGGCGGCCGTGCGCTGCGCCTCCTAACGCAAGTGTGAAAGTAGCCTAACAAGTTCAAACAGGTGCCATTACTATAGGTAATGGGTGGAGGACAGAGGAGCCTCTTAAAGAAGAAGTTACAGGTCTGTGAGAGCCAGAATTATTGCATGTTTTTAGGTGACCAGATACTTATTTTCAACCATAATTTGCAAAATAAATCTTACCAAATCAGACAAGGTGATTTTCTGGCTTTGTTTTCTCATTTTGACTCTCATATTTGTGGTCTACCTATGACGGGAGAACTTGCACAATTAGTGGCTGACTAAATATTATTTTACCCACTGTAGACAGGACAGGAGGAGTGGTACTGTGCAGTGTATATATACAGGACAGGGGGAGTGGTACTGTGCAGTGTGTATATATACAGGAGGAGTGGTACTGTGCAGTGTATATATACAGGACAGGAGGAGTGGTACTGTGCAGTGTATATATACAGGACAGGAGGAGTGGTACTGTGCAGTGTATATATACAGGAGGAGTGGTCCTGTGCAGTGTATATATACAGGAGGAGCAGTCCTGTGCAGTGTATATATACAGGAGGAGTGGTACTGTGCAGTGTATATATACAGGACAGGAGGAGTGGTACTGTGCAGTGTATATATACAGGACAGGAGGAGTGGTACTGTCCAGTGTATATATACAGGACAGGAGGAGCGGTACTGTGCAGGGTATATACAGGACAGGAGGAGCGGTACTGTGCAGGGTATATATACAGGAGGAGTGGTACTGTGCAGTGTATATATACAGGACAGGAGGAGTGGTACTGTGCAGTGTATATATACAGGAGGAGTGGTCCTGTGCAGTGTATATATACAGGAGGAGTGGTACTGTGCAGTGTATATATACAGGACAGGAGGAGTGGTACTGTGCAGTGTATATATACAGTGTAGGAGGAGAGGTACTGTGCAGTGTATATATACAGGAGGAGTGGTACTGTGCAGTGTATATATAGAGGACAGGAGGAGTGGTACTGTGCAGTGCATATATACAGGACAGGAGGAGTGGTACTGTGCAGTGTATATACAGGACAGGAGGAGCGGTACTGTGCAGGGTATATACAGGACAGGAGGAGCGGTACTGTGCAGGGTATATATACAGGAGGAGTGGTACTGTGCAGTGTATATATAGAGGACAGGAGGAGTGGTACTGTGCAGTGCATATATACAGGACAGGAGGAGTGGTACTGTGCAGTGTATATACAGGACAGGAGGAGCGGTACTGTGCAGGGTATATACAGGACAGGAGGAGCGGTACTGTGCAGGGTATATATACAGGAGGAGTGGTACTGTTTAGTGTATATCTACAGGACAGGAGGAGTGGTACTGTGCAGTGTATATATACAGGAGGAGTGGTACTGTGCAGCGTATATATACAGGACAGGAGGAGTGGTACTGTGCAGTGTATATATACAGGAGGAGTGGTACTGTGCAGTGTATATACAGGACAGGAGGAGCGGTACTGTGCAGGGTATATATACAGGAGGAGTGGTACTGTGCAGTGTATATACAGGAGGAGTGGTACTGTGCAGTGTACAGTATATATACAGGACAGGAGGAGTGGTACTGTGCAGTGTATATATACAGGACGAGTGGTACTGTGTAGTGTATATACAAGACAGGAGGAGCGGTACTGTGCAGGGTATATATACAGGAGGAGTGGTACTGTGCAGTGTATATATACAGGAGGAGCTGTACTGTGCAGTGTATATATACAGGAGGAGTGGTACTGTGCAGTGTATATATACAGGAGGAGTGGTACTGTGCAGTGTATATATATACAGGACAGGAGGAGTGATACTGTGCAGTGTCTATATACAGGAGGAGTGGTACTGTGCAGTGTATATATACAGGAGGAGTGGTACTGTGCAGTTTATATTTACAGGACAGGAGGAGTGGTACTGTGCGGTGTGTATATATACAGGAGGAGTGGTACTGTGCAGTGTATATAAACAGGAGGAGTGGTACTGTGCAGTGTATATATACAGGACAGAAGTGGTACTGTGCAGTGTATATATACAGGAAGAGTGGTACTGTGCGGTGTATATATACAGGAGGAGTGGTACTGTGCAGTGTATCTATACAGGAGGAGTGGTACTGTGCAGTTTATATTTACAGGACAGGAGGAGTGATACTGTGCAGTGTATATATACAGGAGGAGTGGTACTGTGCAGTGTATATATACAGGAGGAGTGGTACTGTGCAGTGTATATATACAGGAGGGGTGGTACTGTGCAGTGTATATGTACAGGACAGGAGGAGTGGTACTGTGCAGTGTATATATATACAGGACAGGAGGAGTGATACTGTGCAGTGTCTATATACAGGAGGAGTGGTACTGTGCAGTGTATATATACAGGAGGAGTGGTACTGTGCAGTGTATATATACAGGAGGGGTGGTACTGTGCAGTGTATATGTACAGGACAGGAGGAGTGGTACTGTGCAGTGTATATATACAGGACAGGAGGAGTGGTACTGTGCAGTGTATATATACAGGAGGAGTGGTACTGTGCAGTGTATATATACAGGAGGAGTGGTACTGTGCAGCGTATATATACAGGACAGGAGGAGTGGTACTGTGCAGTGTATATATACAGGATGAGTGGTACTGTGCAGTGTATATATACAGGACAGAAGTGGTACTGTGCAGTGTATATATACAGGACAGGAGTGGTACTGTGCAGTGTATACATACAGGAGGAGTGGTACTGTGCAGTGTATATCTACAGGACAGGAGTGGTACTGTGCAGTGTATATATACAGGACAGGAGGAGTGGTACTGTGCAGTGTATATATACAGGAGGAGTGGTACTGTGCAGCGTATATATACAGGACAGGAGGAGTGGTACTGTGCAGTGTATATATACAGGACAGAAGTGGTACTGTGCAGTGTATATATACAGGACAGAAGTGGTACTGTGCAGTGTATATATACAGGACAGGAGTGGTACTGTGCAGTGTATATATACAGGAGGAGTGGTACTGTGCAGTGTATATCTACAGGACAGGAGGAGTGGTACTGTGCAGTGTATATATACAGGACAGGAGGAGTGGTACTGTGCAGTGTATATATACAGGAGGAGTGGTACTGTGCAGTGTATATATACAGGCGGAGTGGTACTGTGCAGTGTATATATACAGGAGGAGTGGTACTGTGCATTGTTTATATACAGGACAGGAGGAGTGGTACTGTGCAGTGTATATATACAGGACGTGAGGAGTGGTACTGTGCAGTGTATATATACAGAAGTGGTACTGTGCAGTTTCTATATACAGGAGGTGTGGTTCTGTGCAGTATATATATATACAGGACAGGAGGAGTGGTGCTGTGTAGTGTATATGTACAGGACAGGAGGAGTGGTACTGTGCAGTGTATATATACAGGACAGGAGGAGTGGTACTGTGCAGTGTATATATACAGGAGGAGTGGTACTGTGCAGTGTATATATACAGGACAGGAGGAGTGGTACTGTGCAGTGTATATATACAGGAGGAGTGGTACTGTGCAGTGTATATACAGGGCAGGAGGAGTTGTACTGTGCAGTGTATATATACAGGACAGGAGGAGTGGTACTGTGCAGTGTATATATACAGGACAGGAGGAGTGGTACTGTGCAGTGTATATATACAGGACAGGAGGAGTGGTACTGTGCAGTGTATATATACAGGACAGGAGGAGTGGTACTGTGCAGTGTATATATACAGGAGTAGTGGTACTGTGCAGTGTATATATACAGGAGGAGTGGTACTGTGCAGTGTATATATACAGGACAGGAGGAGTGGTACTGTGCATTGTATATATACAGGACAGCAGGAGCGGTACTGTGCAGTGTATATATACATGAGGAGTGTTACTGTGCAGTGTCTATATACAGGAGGAGCGGTACTGTGCAGTGTATATATACAGGACAGGAGGAGCGGTACTGTGCAGTGTATTTATACAGGAGGGAGAGGTACTGTGCAGTGTATATATACAGGAGGAGTGGTACTGTGCAGTGTATATATACAGGAGGAGCGGTACTGTGCAGTGTATATATACAGGAGGAGTGGTACTGTGCAGTGTATATATACAGGCGGAGTGGTACTGTGCAGTGTATATATACAGGAGGAGTGGTACTGTGCATTGTTTATATACAGGACAGGAGGAGTGGTACTGTGCAGTGTATATATACAGGACATGAGGAGTGGTACTGTGCAGTGTCTATATACAGGAGGAGTGGTACTGTGCAGTATATATATATATATACAGGACAGGAGGAGTGGTGCTGTGTAGTGTATATGTACAGGACAGGAGGAGTGGTACTGTGCAGTGTATATATACAGGACAGGAGGAGTGGTACTGTGCAGTGTATATATACAGGAGGAGTGGTACTGTGCAGTGTATATATACAGGACAGGAGGAGTTATACTGTGCAGTGTATATATACAGGACAGGAGGAGTGGTACTGTGCAGTGTATATATACAGGACAGGAGGAGTGGTACTGTGCAGTGTATATATACAGGACAGGAGGAGTGGTACTGTGCAGTGTAGGAGGAGTGGCACTGTGCAGTGTGTATATACAGGAGGAGTGGTACTGTGCAGTGTATATATACAGGACAGGAGGAGTGGTACTGTGCAGTGTATATATACAGGAGGAGTGGTACTGTGCAGTGTATATATACAGGACAGGAGGAGCGGTACTGTGCAGTGTATATATACATGAGGAGTGTTACTGTGCAGTGTCTATATACAGGAGGAGCGGTACTGTGCAGTGTATATATACAGGACAGGAGGAGCGGTACTGTGCAGTGTATATATACATGAGGAGTGTTACTGTGCAGTGTCTATATACAGGAGGAGCGGTACTGTGCAGTGTATATATACAGGACAGGAGGAGCGGTACTGTGCAGTGTATTTATACAGGAGGGAGTGGTACTGTGCAGTGTATATATACAGGAGGAGTGCACTGTGCAG